>NW_024541135.1:0-7563 GCF_016647625.1 Suillus subalutaceus
CTAACAATGCAAACAAACACCAAGCCTTCTGGGAAAAAGTTAAAGCAGAATGGCAGAAAAATGACATAGGTAGCATAGACTTCATGCTTGGAGATTTCAACCTCACGGAAAACCTGATAGACCGAGCACCAGCCCAATATGATAATGAACAAGCGACAAAGGCCCTATGGGACATTAAGTCAGCACTACAGGTACAAGATACCTGGAGAATCACATACCCTCACCAGAGAATGTTCACCTTCAGTAGCAATCACCACTCCCTATCCCACCAGATAGAATATACTCACCAGAGTGACACAATGAAAGCCTATCAGACTGGAATGCATACATAAGCCTGGTACCAACAGATCACCACATGGTGACAGTAAAATATGCCCCACCGGACCTCCCGCATATCAGAAACGGGAGGTGGTCCTGGCCAGGCAGACTGCTGTCAGATAAAAAACTAACCGAAAACATCATCAAGATGGGCATAGAGACCCCAAAAACAAATAGAAAACTTACCCCTGCACGATGATGTGATGAACACACAAACTATATGGGAATCCTTTAAAAACAACATTAATAGAACCTCGAAACACACAGCGAAACTGCACCTAGCGAGAATAAACCAACGCATAAGGAAACTAAACAAAGACCTCCGAAAGACGACAAACACTAGAGAGATAGACACGGATGAAAACACATGACTGAACAGAATACTAATTGAAAAAGAAATAGAACACTTACAGAAGAAAACAACACAAAAATGCCACACTAAAATCCCAAGCACAATGGGCATGCAAAGGAGAAACGATAAGCATGTATTGGTCAAAGGTAAACTGCCAGAAAAAACCAAGAGACATTATACATAGACTGCGCATACCAAACACCAACACTTACACAACAAAATCCAAAGAAATCGCCCGAAACTACCATGAGAGCGTTTAGATAGCAGACGCTGAAGCACAAGACGATAATAACAGACAAGAAGCAAAAAAAAAGGCAATGAGCGCAATACCAGAAACTCAGAAGCTCAACGCACCCACCAGTCCTATGCACAACCTTCTACTTGAAGAACAAGTCCTTGACACCCTAACCTTGTCAAAATCAGGGAGTGCTGCCGGAATAGATGGCATACCATATGAGCTATGGAAAACCCTACATGAGAAATACAAAATAAACAGTGAGAACGAGAAACCCAGCTTCAACATAATTAAAACAATGACACATGTCATGAATGATATACAACTGCACGGTGTGACCCCAAATTCAAACTTTACCCTAGGATGGATGTGCCCATTATTCAAAAAGAAAGAATGATCATTGATTGAAAACTATTGCCCGATCACCCTACTGAACATGGACTACAAGATTCTTACTAAGGCATTAGCAATGCAAATGGCAAAAGCAATACGTACCCTCGTACACCCGAACCAGAGCGGTTTTATCACTAACCAATCCATCTTTGACCCGATACGACTGGCACAAATGATGACTGCTTACACGGACCTAATGGAAGAAAACGGGGCAATAATCGCCCTCGACCAAGAAAAGGCATATGATCGGATCAGACACGATTACCTGTTTGAAACACTAGAAACCTTCAAAATACTGCCACTCTTCATCGACACAATCAAAAGCCTATACAATTCGGCAGTTACCAAAGTCGCCATAAATGGCTTCATGACATCAGGGAATTGACCTGACATTGAGATAGCTTTGTAAAGCTTTGTCTATCATAAAATCTATATAATAACTATCATAATTGCAATCAGCTTGACAAAGCTTTAGATAGGCAGCCTACACTGGGGAAAACCGCCAAGGACACAATCATGACACACATTGTGAATATCTGCCATCCTTGACAAAGTTTTATAATATCACTCAGCCTTGACAATGCTTTTAGATAGGCAGCCTACACTGGGGAAAACTACCAAAGACACAATCATGACGAACATCTATAATGCCAGACTACTTCAAATAAAACTGCCACTAAATTACTAAAGTCTCAATCTTTACACTTGTTTTATAAATCAAATCAAGTTTTATTTGGGGTTGGGGCATACATAGTAGTATTACTACAGAAGATATCGAAGGTGTGAATCAAGCTAAAAATGGAAAAAAGAAACGAAAACGGGATGTAGGTAAGGGGAGGTGAGGTCATGGAATATGGGAGATATGACTATCAGCGCTGGGTAAGCAGGTCAAAAGACGAGGTTATGCACTTCCTGAGAAAGGGACACCGCCACAGCACTATCAGCATTGTCCATGAGCACGCACCAACTGAGAGAGACATGACTGTGGCACCGTCAGCGTCGCCTAAGAATCTTGAAACACGACATCACACACAGACTGAGAGCGGGACATGGCCATGGTATCATCAGCGTAGCCTAAGAACCTCGAAAGAAGAGATCACGCACCAACTGAGAGCGGCACATGGCTGTGGCACTGTCAGCGTCTGCTAAGAGCTCGAAACACAAGATCACACACCAACTGAGAGCGGGACATAGCCGTGGCACCGTCAGCGTCCGCTAAGAAGCTTGAAAGACGAGATTATGCACATTCTGAGAGCAGGACATGGCCGTGGCACCGTCAGCATCACCTGGGAACATTGAAACACGAGAGCATGCACCAACTGAAAGTGGGACATGGCCGTGGCATGATCAGTGTCGCCTAAGAAGCTTGAAACACGAGAGCACACACATTCTGATAGCAGGACATGGCCATGGCACGGTCAGCATCCACTAAGAACCTCGAAAGATGATATCACACACCAACTGAGAGCAGGACATGGCCATGGCACTGTCAGTGTCCTCTAAGAAGCTCGAAAGATGAGATCACACATATTCTGAGAGCTGGACATGACCGTGGCACCATCGGCGCCGCATAAGAAGCTCGAAAGACAAGATCACGCACATCCTGAGAGCAGGACATGGCAGAGGCACCATCAGTGCCATGTAAGCAGGTCAAAAGACCGTTGAATAAGCAGGTCAAAAAAACGAGGACACGCACTGGATGAGAGCAGGACTTGGCCGCGGCACTATCACCATCAGCAAGCAGGTCAAAAGACAAGGACACTCACATCCTGAGGACAGGACATGGCCGCGACACCAATCAGCATTGAAAGACGAGTTCCCTAGAGCAGGATACGGCCACAGCACCATCAGCGCCAGGGTACTAAGCAAGTCAAAAAACGAGAGTAACTAGAACAATTAAATAAATAAAACGATGCAAAAATCTTGAAGTGCGAATTGAACTTGAAAATTTTCGAAGTGTGCAACTTACCTAAGCATCTGCGCAGCGCCGGGTGACACCATTCAACATCAATTTGCTATGAGCTTGATCTATGTATATAATGTTATATAATTTAGTGTATTTTTGATACAGTTTTACCCACTAAATTTGCAGCTTGATAATAATATGTAATGTTACAATCACACTGTTGTCTGCTTGCAAGACACACATCAAGATGATATTTTTCTGGTATAGTCATATCATATGTTAGATATTTGTGATGCTACAATAATAATATCTAAGGCTAAAACATGACATGTAATAATGTTTTTTAATTACCAATTATATCTAGTCATATCAAGTTCGGGTTGATTTCCTGATGGAGCTCCCCGTTCCAAGTCACGAGAGGAGTCAGACAGGGAGACCCCTTATCATGCTTACTGTTTGACTTAGCAATAGAACCACTCACATGCACACTACGCAACTCACCTGACATCCAAGGTTATCTCATCCCAGGCCTACAAGAAAGGGTAGTCGTCAATATGTATGCTGACGACACCACCATATACCTATCACAAAACAACAAATATGCTGATCTCGAGAAAACCCTACAACTGTGGTGTGTAGCATCCGGTGTGGTGAAAGAAATAGTAGTCAGCTAGATATACCAACTAACTTACTAAATCCTAATGGGTGCAAGTGCAGTATGTCGACCCAAGGGGACTGCTATTGAAGCACTTCCTTCTAATAGTGTGAGGGAAGAGAAAGGAAGAAACTAAGATCTAAGACCTGAGATGTTCCGACCGACCGAAGGTCCGAGTCCGAGAATGTCCGACACGATATGGGATACCGAAGGTATGCCCGATGTGAGATGCCGATGAGGGACACCGACGTGAGATACTGATGCGAGGTGAAGATACCGATGCGAGGTGAGGAGTCCGATGCCGATGAGCAGCAGGTAAGTCTAGGCCAAGGTAAGGAGAGTCTAGGTATAACTAGGTATGACGAGGTATGACTAGGTATGGGTTGCCGACACAAGACTACCGGTAGCGGTCTGGATCTCACAAGGCCTAGGTAAAGAAACCTTAGATAGAGTGCACTTAGAGCGGTCAAGGCACGTCCAGTGATAAAAAGCAAGGGGATCAATTGCACAATCAAAGACTAACTAAGGTGACTCCTACAATGATACCAGGTATGTTCAAGGAAGGGAAGTAAGGGATAATACGAAACTTGAGTCCTATTTATCTAACTACATGAACATCCAGAATCGCACAGGCGAGAGTAGTAGCGAAGCACAGGGTACTCGGGTCAATATGTAATAAGGCTTGCAAGTGCTGCGGCCATGGGAATACATGTACAGTGGCTCAAAAAGTGTCTGAATGTTTATGCATTTTCATGTAATTGGATAATAGCAAGCTAGACCCTGAATATGATACAATGGTATATAGACATGTCTGAAAGCCCTACATCACAGCTTGAATCTGAGATATATGTCGTGGGAATTCGTACCATATATGGGCAATATATGGTAATTCTAATCAGATGACTCATTCAGACACTTTTTTGACTTTATATTTCACCAATACTATTGTATGATTCTAGTACTTTGTGTTACCTCCCCTTAGCTTTAATCACTGCTGCTACCCTTCTAGGCATACTCTCTATCAATTTCTGACACTCCTCCTTAGTAATCTTGTTCCACTCTACTGCAACTCTCTCCCATAGTTCAAATAGCCCCTTAGGAGGATCCTGATAGGCAGTAAAGTAGTCTTTTGAGTAATTCCCAGAGATTTCAATGGGATTGAGGTCTGGAAACTGTGCTAGCCATAATAGAACATTGATACCATGGTGTTCAAACCATTTTGTGGCCAATTTTGAGGTATGCTTGGGGTCATTAATCTTGTTGGAAGATAATGTCCTCTTCATCAATTCCTGACTCCTGCATGCTTTTGAGTAGACACTCCTCTAGAATGGAGATGTACTGCTCTGCATTCATCCTTCCCTCTACCTCACAAAGAATTCCCACCCCATTCCACCCCATACAACCCCATACCATCAGATTTCCTCCCCCAAACTTTAGTGTACCCTTGACTTCCCTTTCTTCCAATGGTTCTCCTGCCTTTTTTCACACATATTCCTGGCCATCTGACCCCATTCTATTGATTTTAGTCTCATCTGACCAAATCACCTTCTTCCAGTCTTCCACAGTCCAATGTTGGTGCTTTAAAGCAAAGGCCAGCCTTCTCTTCCTATGAGCTACTGAGAGAAGTGGTTTTTTCTTCTTGGTTACAGCCTTAAGATTGGCTGCCTTAAGAATGTTTCTGACTGTTTGAGTGGAGATGGGAGTGGGGATAATGGAATTGATGAACTTGGTGGCTTGAACAGCATTTGAAGCCTTGCCAGATAGAATTTGATGAACAATAGCTCTTTTGTTTTGTGGAGTAAGCTTGGGAGGACATCCCATTTTATGATCTTCCTTCTCTGGCATGTTCTGCTTTATGACTGTAGCAATAGTAGACTTGCCAAGACCAGTTTTGGAAGCAATCTGCCTAGTAGATAAACCAGAGGAGCAGAGAACAAGGATATTATCCTTTTGAGCAGAGGAGATGGGCTTCATGATGATTATGTTAAATTTCATGACATTATGTGGGTTTATATATTCAAATTATATTAAAATCAGACCATATTATTATTATGGCACCACTTTCATTAAGAATATTGTATATGAATGGTCTGATTTTGTGATTTTAATACAAAGTCAAAAAAGTGTATGGTCGGATTCCCACGACATATATCTCAGATTCAAGCTGTGATGTAGGGCTTTCAGACATGTCTATATACCATTGTATTATATTCAGGGTCTAGCTTGCTATTATCCAATTACACGAAAATGCATAAACATTCGGACACTTTTTTGAGCCACTGTAATAACGCCTGCTGTTCATTCAGTAACTGTAAAATAAGCTTTAAAATGCACCAATGGAGATAGGCGGACATGGGCAGGACATGGAAGGATTTGGTACCGACGGGACGGAACAGTTGGCCGAGGTGCGCGATGACCGAAATGACAAGTAAGGGATGGTACAGACAATCCTGGCTCCCTGCGAGAGGCCAAGGCAACAGGTCCGTTGACACGCATGAAACCTGTTTCGTACATGGTCATGGCAAATTTATGATACATACAGTTCCTTACTATAGTCTATGCACTTCCCCTGAATTTTCTATACCTTACTTCAATTTACTTTGGACATTTCTGAGCATGTATCACCAAGATATGACTTAGTGGTTCAAATTAAATACTTAACGTACCCTTTATCCTTTCTATAATTCTTTATTTTTTTACCCCTATGACAAATATATGCCATGCCACTTCATTTGTATTTGTGTACTTAAAGCTGTGGTACCAATATGAGTTGAAAATACAAATAAACAACTTTGGATTGGTAACCAAACAGATGAGTCACAATGAGTCACAATGAGTCATAATGAGTCATGTTTGTTATGACTCATACTGAGTCATCTTTCTTACTAACTCATTCTATGACATTCCATGACATTCTATAGCTCTTTCTCAATAATTCTGACACATTCTGGAATATTCTATAGTACATTAGTAATCAGTAGCACAGCCACTAGTCTAGTAGTATATAAGGGGGCTCATTTTCCCCTCTTTTGAAGCAATCAATTTGATTCCCAAGTATTAACAGAGTGAAGCACAGTTAGGGGAACGTAGGGGAACATTCAAGTGAATATCAGGAGAAATATTAGCTTATTTAGCTCCATTGTTTTGACATTATACTTCACATTCTTCAGAAGTATTTGGCCACATTCTTGAGCCAACTTTGATTCTATCGCACATTCTTAAAGCACATTATAACTTCACATTCTTCAGAAGTATTTGGCCACATTCTTGAGCCAACTTTGATTCTATTGTCTTCAATCATTCTAGTTCTCTTTTAGACACAGGAAAAGTTCTGTGGGGAGAATTACACGTATTATTCATCAATTAGGGTAGACACAAATAAGACCTACAATCTGTCAACGAATATTAAGAGCTTGGCCACTTAAGACTACATCAAGAAGGTGTACTCTATTCTGGACTGCGTCATTACTCATTGTGAGATCCTGAGCAGCAGAGAGTTGGTTTCGAGGCCACGTATTGGGACGATCCCGCTAGTGAATTTGTTCTCCATTGCTGAAGTATAAGTAAAGGAATATTCAAAAGGGATATAGTATAGTTCTAGTTCATTGCATACAGCTGCAACACATTATTCTAAAGGTTATAGCACTATCTTGTGCTACTATTGGTTTCTATCGTTATTAGTTTCTATTGTTTCTTTGCCCCTT
>NW_024541136.1:0-7556 GCF_016647625.1 Suillus subalutaceus
ACACCCATACCTGCAGATATACCCACACCTGTGTTGGACACTAGTGTTGCCGCAGTTCTGGCTTATGACTGGCTTTAGCTGTTAAGACCGTACTCAAGTAGTATCGGATCCGAAGGGCTTCGGCCTCAGCTCGTGCGCTGTGCCCCTTTCCCGAGTCTTGCCCCTTATTTCAGAGAGCTAAAGTATCGCGTCTAGTGAAACAGATAAGTATTGCAATGGATCCGTTAAGACTTCCGGATATCGAACGTATATAGAGTAACGGCCAATCCGGATCGGATCCGGACTAGAAACTAACGGGTGAGGACTGTCCGAAGACAGAGGCGGATATGTAGACTATAGGAATCTATCCTAAGTCTCGGAGTAGACAAGAGTAGCGTACTCAAGTCCGGATGGATAACGGAGGGACTCAGAGTCCAGACGGAATGAGTGCAATCTAAGTGATATTCGAACTGATCTACTACAGCGCATATACAAAGGTTTATATACTACGGATAGCTAACGGAATGATCAATAAGCAAAGGTGCGAGGCTATGTACGAAAGTATAAGCAAAGTCTAAGTGGAGCGTATTGGTAAGTTGGATGGATCACGAATCATGAACCGGGAATGAAGTACAAGTAAAAGCGGATTCGTAAGTGTAGCGGATCAGTAAGCATAGCGGATCAGTAAGCATAGCGGAAGTAAGGATAACCGGTATACCGGTGTACAGAATACCGAAAGGAGATGAACGATAGTTAGAGTTATATGAACAGGAAATGAAATAAGAATCAAAGCGGATCTGTGGACCGGACGACGGATATGTTCATCGGATCTGGATCGGATCTGAGATCCAGATCATCGGATCTGAGATCCAGATCATCGGATCTGTAACCGGATATATGGTATATGACATTAGCCGTGGGCAGAGCTGTAATTAGCCAAGCCGTGTATCTAGGTATAGCTTACATAATACATGGCCTGGCCCAGTCAATGAATCCACATTTACAGTCTCCGAGCTGGCTTCAAGCCAGCTCCCAGATTTAAAATTAGAATATTATATATATATATATTTGTGTTTAATTATAAACATACCATCTAATGCTAAAAATGGAACAGACCACTGATCTTCTACATCATACATACACTGAACTCACTCATTGGATATCAACAATCAACATCAATTGTCAATCAATATGGGTCCTCAAAATGATGTAAGTGCAATATCAGACTTCGATATTCCAAAAGCTAAGCTAATTTAGCAATATTCCAGTCTTGATCACGCTCGCAAGATTTGAGCAGGACAAGCAAGATGGGGGCTTCTCAAAGCCATAGACCAGTGGAGATGGGGATGGGAGTGAATGTCATGGAGACAGAGGCTGTGGGAGATGATGTTGAATGGCCAATGAAGAAATGGCTTGGTGTGGTGTTTGAACAAAGTGGGTTGGAAGCGGGAAGAATAGCATAGAGTAGCTACTCCATCTTCCATCATTTGTTATGCAATTGAGTGCAAATGTACACTGTGGTGTTCAAACTCGGGCTAGCCTCACAGAACCCCTTTTTGCTATAGAGGTCAAGCATCCTAGAAGTCCACATCACATCCATACATCACTTCCTTGCAAAGCCTCGACTCACCTGACCCTTCCATGTCGCAGTGGACTATGTCCAACTTGGCCAATACAGATCTGTTGCTTCGGCCGTTCACAGGGAGCCAGGGTTGCCTGTACCATCCCTAACTTGCCATTTCGGTCATCGCACACCTTGGCTGACCGTTCCGTCCCGTCGGTACCGAATCCTCCCATGTCCTGCCCATGTCTGCCTATCTCCATTGGTGTGTTTTAAGCTTATCTCTGATTGAAAACTATGGGCTTGTCTAGGATATGCCGTCTAGACACTTGAACTGGTTTCCTTAATATACAATAAACTAGTGAGAACTGGTCTCACAAACTGTTGAGAAGCTGGTCGCAAATGTGACTATGATGACCAAAGCTTGTGTTGGTCAATATACAAATACCTGGTGGACCGGCCTGCACTGCTCTCTGAAGAGGAGGAACAAGGATGATGCTGATGTCTGAGTGCTACTGCTGCTGTGCGCTACACATGTGTATGTACTGATGTGATCTCGGGCTTTGCCGAGTCTCCTGCTGATCTGCAACACTGGCTTGCACCTGCTCTGCTCTGCTATGTTCATCTAGGTTTGGTTGGATGCCCCACTCCATCTGCCCCCCCCCAAAAAACAAAAAAAAATGCGACACTCTGGGGCGCACATGGCTCTACTCCTCCTCAAGGTCCTCCACCAGCTCTAACTCTTGGTCTAGTTCTTCTTGCAGTCTGTGCCACTCCTCATCTGGCTCTCTTCTTCGTCACTGGTGTCTGGCCCACTCACTGCCTCTTGTAATGCCGCTAGCATTGTTCCATTACACGGGATGAATCTCCGGAGGCGTCTCGCATGGAACATCCCTTTGAGCGGGAATCCTTCCAGGGTGGCTAGTGTATAGGAGTTGCCCATTCTGGCAATGACACGTCGTGGGGCTGACCATCGTGGCTGCAGTTTGTGTGATGATGCCATGGTGAGATCTAGTGTATTAGCATAGACTTGAACTAATTGACCAGTTTTCGAATATCACTTCACCTGCATATGATTTGTTAACCTTCCGATCAAATGCAGCTTTGTGTTGCACTGTGTGCGCAGCTGCGAGATCAGCACCACCAAGCCGTTGTTGCTCGACATATGCCATATGCACGTTAACTTCCAATGTACTTAACTCTGTAGAGGCCTCTTCAACTAGGGTAGGGCTGGTGTTAATGACGAGGCCCAACATGAGCTCTTTGGGTGAGATTTTGAAGGCAGGAATAATGCGCTCATTCAGCTGACAAATGGCACTGTCGAAATGGTCTGGCCACGACTTCGTTATGCTCTTTACGTCCACGTCTTCATACTCATCCTCTCCCAGATTCAGGCTGCATAACCTCTTCAAGCGTCCTAGAAGTTTCCCATTGGCATTCTCCACCAGGCCATTTATCCATGGTGCATATGCAGCTACGACATGATGCTTAGCTCCATGCGCCTCGCACCATGTGCGTACCTCTCCGTTGTCAAAGTGCGATCCACCGTCTGTCATGAATGTGTCTGGTGCACGGAAGGTGTGTGCAACAGATTCGAGACCTGTCACCGTTGTTTTTGCCGTTCCGTGTATCTTTGATTTAAATCCCCAGACGTATTGTGAGTACGTGTTGAGGATTAACAACACATTATGATAGCCTCCTTTGCCCTTTGGGAGTGCTAAATAATCGGCTACTAGCAGTTTGAAGGGATGATGTTGAGTAATGGGAAGCATAAGGGCATGTAGTTGCGTGGGGCCGAAGTTTTTGCACTGAGGGCATTCGAGCAATGCTTTGATGATGGACTTATCTAACCGCGGGCTGACTATGCGGTCCATCAGTTGGAGCTTTGTCAGGTCTTGACCCCAGTGTCCGTTGTCCGCATGTGTTTGCCGTGCTAGTTCCATTGCTTCTAGTTGTGATACGCATTCTAACCATGCTTGTGCTCTTGCAGATTTGCCATCTGCTATGCGCCATAGACGTCCTTCATCAATCATATACCCCAAGGCTCTGTGACGCACCCTGCACCGTTCCCGTTCCGGCTTGCTTTCATTGAGATCAAGGAGTGCTTCTATGACTTCCAAGAAGAGAGGTTCTTGTTTGAAGCGTTCATGTAAATCTGAAACCACAGAGTCAGCTGGTTGTACCATGAGTAAGTCATTTACTAGGCCATGTGCTGTTTCCCAATCTTCACTGACAGACCATGCACTTCCGTCTCCATCCATCCATGGTCGTCCTGACATGCGACGACTCAGCGCATCTGCTGCGATGTTAGTAGTGCCTGGTCGATGTCGAACTGTCGACAACTTCTTTCATAAAGAGTTGTGTCTTGGATGGTGAAATGGAAAGACCCCATTTGCAACATCACAAGAAGAAAAGCCGTAGTCGGGCTAGCAGCTCTTCGAAGATGTTGCCTGCCATGGCACTGTCATCTACATACAGCTCGAGCAGTAGTTGCATCATTATATTGTGTAGTGCTTTAGCTGTAAGGTCACTAAAACATGATGGTGCACCTTGTACTCCCACAGGCATCCGCTGGTATGCTTCGTAACCTCGTCCCTCTGTGTAAAAACATATGTAAGATTGACTTTCCTCTTCTACAGGAATTGCATAAAAGCCTGCTGCAAAGTCTAAAACACATATGAATTCATGCCCTGCTAGATGTTGTTGTTTCGCTGCAATATCTCCTTGAGGCATTGTTGCTACATCCAATACTCTATTCACATCCTTGAAGTTCTGGCATATTTGCCATTTGACCTTAGACGAGTCCACTGGTTCTGGTTTGATAATGGGCATTGATTCTGAGTCAATGATATGGTCCGAAGGCTCACCAAGTGCGACACATTGCTGATTGACAATTTGACGAATATCTTCCAAGGTTAGGCTGGTTCCTGAATGTGTTTTTCTGCACTAGAACAGTTGATGCTACTGCTTTCACTTCGTCCAAAGGGATGAACCATGTGATCACTGCTTGTCTCATATCGTCCAGGACTGGGAACAGGTATTCACACTGTGGTTTTGTTAGTGGTCGTTGCTGCACTTTCCTTGAGAATGTTGTATCTTGAGGTATTTGCAAGCGAAACTTGATGAAATCTACTGGCTTCACTTCTTGGATTGACAATGCAAATACATCAGCAAATTCTATAACTAGTTCATGCACCTTGAGTAATTGTTCTTGATTGAGGTGGGGCCCGAAACGGACAGCGTCGATGATTGCATCTACTCGTGGCTGATAGAATGGTCCTTGAGGTGTTAGTCTAGTAAAGATATTATCAGGTAGGGTTGAGTTCGACAGATCCAGCACTTCACCTAATAACAGTTTTTTTTTTTTTTTTTTTTTTTTTTGGATCCTTGTTTATTGTCCTGTGGGGCGGGGCCCTATGGTGGACACTACCTACAATATCATACGTTGCTAAATATATATTGTGACTCTGGTGTGTCAGTGCTAATCAATGGTCTGTGCGTGAGCAGGGACAGTGATGCCGTCTCAAGGCGTTGGAATATTGTGTTACATTTTGCGTGCGCTTCTCCTCTTCTCTAGCTGCTCCCTCTTTCCTTCTTCCTCATTTCTTCTCCTCTGGGGGGGGGTGACGTCTCCAAAAGCCTGTTCCATTCTTCTTGTGCGCGCGATGTATTTGAGTGTCGCTCTGATTCCTTTGCTTTCGCTTAGAAGATATTTGATGTGGAGCTGGCGCGGTCCTACTTCCATGCTGAGTGTGTTGCGTTGTCTGGCGAATTTGGGGCATACTAACAGGAAGTGGTGGACAGTTTCTTCGTGGGCAATGGCATTCCTGGCATGTCGCTGACGGCGCTCTAGCTATGCGGTGGAGATGTTTGTTGAGGGTGATGTGACCGGTGCATAGTTGGAAGAGTAGCGTCCCGTGCTTTCTTGGTAGGTCTGCAATTTTGCTTGCGAATTTCTTGGACGGAGCCGTGTGATCGATGGAGTTGAGCCAGGGTGTAACGGGGTGATTCTTTCATGATGCTCACGGCTTCGTCTTTGATTCCTGCCATAGAAATGCTGTTTGAGAGCGGATTTGCTTTGCGGGAGTATTCTGATTGCACCGTCTCTGGTCAAGAGTGACTTGGGGAGTTCGTGCGCTTCTGAGGAGTCTCCTGATGCGGCTTTCTTCGCTTCCTCGTCCGCTGCCCTCATTTCCAGGTTGCCTTTGTGGCCTGGCGACCACCGGATGACTAGTTTTCTGCCGTCTTTGAGGGGTAGCAAGTTGCGCAGGTCGTTGTGAAATATGTCTGCTAGGTGGTGGCCTGGTCTTGATTGGAATGCTGTCGTGGCGAGTATTGCCGCCTGGTTGTCTATGCCTAGCGCCATCATTCCCCCCTGCTGCCTCCTTCCTCCTTCAACAGTTGGATTGCCAGGATCATCCCTGCCAGCTCTGCCTCGTATACGGTATGTTCTTCGTCGCTTCCCAGATGCAATCTTTTCCTTCTTATCACCTCCTCTCCCCTCATCAGTACTGCTGCACCTCCTACTCCCCCATCCACTGAACGATCCGTCCGAATATGCCCGTAGTTCTTCCGTGGCGAGTGTGTCCGTCTTTTACCCGCTTGCTGCGTTGACTCTGCAATATGCGTATCGACGTCCGGTTCCCACTTGGGGTAATGTCTGACCGGTTCAATTTTCTCGATGTTGGATGGGTTAATCTGAAATTCATTCATCAGCCTGTGTAGAGGTGAGGGATATTGCTTTCTCCCCTGGAACTGTCGTTTTTTCGCTATACTCATATGCTTTCTTTGATTTCTTTGGCTAGCGGGTGCGGTGGGAGGAGTATAGCCATCCTTAGGGATGCTCGATAGCATGGCTTCCTTAATGCCTGCTGAAAGGGGAGGAGCCCCTTCAGTGACAAATCCCGTATTATATGGGTCACCCGACCTACATAATATCCCGTGTAATACGGGCCAGCGGATTATGGGCCGATGTTATGTTATATACCCGATGTTGACGGGTGGGCTGGGAGGAATATTATTTCCGATGGATACGGTGTGGGCCCATCTATGCTGATGTTATATATATCATTGATGATAGCAGATGGGCCGGGAGAGAAATATTATTATGAAGATGGGTGGGCCCATGTGGGTAATATGTAGAGTAGGATTGACATATATTATAGACCTGAGGAGAGATGTATAGCAAATAGTATTATATAGACGGGTGGGCCAACGTATCAGTATTATTTTGTAGACGGATGGGCCGAGGGAGCGGTGTGAAATATTTATTAGATAGACGGGTGAGCCAAGGGTGGGGTGAATTATTTATTACATAGACGGGTGGGCCGATGTGGGGGTAATATTAGATAGACGGGTGGGCCGAGGGTGAGGTGAATTATTTATTACATAGACAGAGGTGGGCCGACGTGGGGTCATATTAGATAGACGGGGTGGGCCAAAGTGCAGAATTTTACATAGACGGGTGGGCCGACATCGGGTAATATCAAGTACCAAGTACTAAAACCCAAAACCCAAAACCCAAAACCCAAAACCCAAAACCCAAAACCTGAAACCTGAAACCTGAAACCTGAAACCCGAGCCCTGAACACCCAGACTCGGGACTCAAGAGACTCAAAACTCAAAATTCAAAACCCAACTGGAAAGTCATACATTTTTACGAGTTAAGAAAATTCAAATTTAAGATGATATACATTTTTGTCATCTGGAAATACCGAGTACCGAGTACGAGACCTGATACCCAAGACCCGAGATTGGCACTCGGTAGTCAGTGAAATGAGTACAGAAATACATAAGATACTACACATTAGTTTCAAATTTTGACTTGTGAATCACAAGTCTCGAGTCTCGAGACTCGAATCACCGAGTACTGACTACCAAGTACCAAGTACCGAGTGCCGAGTGCCGAGTGAGTGCCGAGTGCGAGTGCCGAGTGCGAGTGCCGAGTGCCGAGTGCCGAGTGCCGAGTGCCGAGTGCGAGTGCCGAGTGCCGAGTGCCGAGCGAGTGCCGAGTGCC
>NW_024541137.1:0-7506 GCF_016647625.1 Suillus subalutaceus
GCGAAGTGCTTTCAAGTGAAGTAAGGAGACTCGGAGGCGTAAGGTTAACCTGCCCAAGTGAGCCGGTGTGTGATGGAGTACAAAGGACTATTCCCGTAATACATATAGTATCAAGGTGCAAACGAATCTATGCGTTTCAAGCTATACGAGTAACCACTCGCTGCGAGCGCAGCATCTCGATGGGAAGCATAGAACGCCTTTTGTTCTTACTCAAGAGCTGAGTGAAACGCGGCTGCGAATTATAACATTACTGAAGACTCGCCAGCGAACCAAGCGCGTAAGCCGGCCTTCATATCATCATCAACCTTGTCCATCATGGACTGATACGCTTCGATAGCTACTCCAAAACCAACTACTAGCCCGAAAGAGCGCATGACGCTGTTGCTGTTTGCGGTTTGCCGCAAGGACTCGAGGTTCCAGCCGAAAAGCTGCGGAAAACATGCAGTTGAGCATGAAATAATTTTTCGGTTGCACATCGAATCAACATACCATGATAAATTCCTCGTACATTAAATGAATTGGCAATTTATAAAAGAAAGCGCTAGCATTGACGGCGACAGTGAAGCGTTCAATGGCTTCGTTGTGGCCCGCGCCATCCAATGTAATGTTTCCCAGTTGGATACGGAGGTACGCCTAGTGTACGAAGGGCAAAATAAATCAATGACAGAACATGAACCTGGTGTACTCGAGCGCCATGGTACTCACTTCCACGATACGACAAGCAACAGGATCGACATTGAGACGCGCGACTAGCTCTCCGATGCGCAGAATTGCCTCTTGATGTTCACTTGCATTGAACAACGCAATGGACTAAAAACCTCGATGAAGCACGGAGTACATTAAAAATACTACCTGCCTTTTTCAGGGAAATGCCCTTGGAGATATGGCTGGCCAAGGAGGGCTGAATTCTGACGGACTGTAACATCATCAAAGTTAGCTATTGTAAGGAGGTCATGACGGGTCAGTCTATCTCACCTGAATTGCATCATGCAGCGCACGGTTCCAGTCGCATTTTCGTGCCATAACAGACGCACGATTGGCATAGGCGATGCGATCGTTGGCATTAGCGTCAATATCTAGATTTGGCATCTTTTCAGCGACAGGCCCCCCAACTATGCATGCATTGCGGGTTGTCGAGTTTATAGCGAGGACCTGCGTCAAGCATGCTCGTATTGCGTTATAAGAGTCAGATCTTCAGATGTGGAAATATGCCTTGACGTCATAGCAGACTTGAGCCTTGGCGTAAAAAAGAGGATGAGATGACGAACAGGGGGGAAATGAAACCAAACTTACCTGACGTGCTACCTGCTCCTTCATGAGACCACCATCCTTTGGACTATCCTTTAGCAATGCGTCCTCGGATGCTGCTGGCCACTCTGAGATCTTCTTATCCGCACCTCCGCTAAGGATGTACATGTCATCCTTCATTCTCAGGTGACCCGTGGAGGTTGAGTGTTCGAACGAGTTGGACGAGGGGGATCAACCAACGGTGAGTGGGTCGTGGGGCTCGACGGGCCATTCGGCGGCAGCCTTTATCGCTGATTTGGCACCTCCGCAGATGCTGTGACCAACGAGGACAACTGTTGAAAGCGTATACCTGTCAGAGGGACGATCGAAATATTATCATGGGAAGATTGAGAGACTGACCGCGCTCGACGCCAACCGAGTCTATAGCATAGGAAAGGACGGAGTTAGTGTTGTCGTCAAAGCTGTGGAATTGGCTATAAGGATAGTGAGTATGGTGTGCTCTCAGATTTGAATGAACTTTGGTTGACACATACTGGGAAATGTTCGTGTGTGTAAAGATATCACCAGGTATGGACGCTGTGACAACGGAGGCCGGCGCTCATGAGTAGGAGCAGCCGATCCAAAGGACCCAGATGGCAGTAGGAAGATCTTCGAAAGCGGCTAACGACATAAGGGCATGTGACGAGGCGTAGGGCACGCCTTGGGCGTCTGGGGATGAGTAGCCGAGTCCTTGAAAAATCAGGATTGTCTTTGATTATGCTTTGCCCCACTCCTCATTGGCGTTGATCGGGTCCCCTGCAGCATTTAATGGGCGCTGGGACATGCTAAAATGAGTGAGAGGAGAAGAGTAGGGTGATGAGTTTTCGTAGGACAGCAGGACCACAGACGTACCAACTATCCGGAGAAAGTGCCCGGCTTCTTCACGCACTGGTCTTCATTTTCAACTTCGCTCCGGACCCGGCTGAAGTTGACTGGAGCATTCATTCAACAACTCAAGTTGCGGTGATATCGAGATGCGTGCATTATCCTGGATTCAACAGCGGTCGGATTTCAATGCTACGTCCTCAGCCTAGTGGATCGATGCATAGTAAATTGATGAATATTTTATTTCGCCATTGACGCTCACATAAGCTCAGTACTAGTCACGAGACTTTTTAAAAGCCTTGACTCACGTGTTTGTGGCGGTTCAAAAATACATAACAATAATGCGCTTAGCGGCGCAGTCCCCGCCCTTCCGCTTATATTGCCCAGTGGTTGAAGGTGAGCACATGGTTATCAAGTGTCAGATAACAAGCTCACTCACGCGCAATCGCAGGGTCACACCGGATACGAAGATGCCTCGTTTGCTGCAGTGGACGTGCAAAGATTTATTCAAGTCTCCAATGGCCTTATCTCTACGCGGTTTCCTAACTTTCTTCGTCTGGCATCTAGACGTGGTATCAACTGGACGGGTGTTTGGACTATGATCAGAGGGCACGCTGATAGAGTTAACCCAGTGTCATTCTCGCCGTGTGGGACTCGCATTGCAACTGGATCGGATGATTGCACTGCGGGTGTAGGATGTAGCGACGGGGCAAGCTCTCGGTGAGCCCCTGCTGGGCCACACTGACTCGGTTACCTCAGGTTCATCTCCTTACCGGATGGGATGCGCATCGTATCTGGCTTGGCCGATAACACTGTCCGGTTGCGGGATGTAGCAACGTGGCGCCCGTTGGTGAACCCTTATTGGGGCAACTGGGTCGGTTAACTTAATCGCGTTCTCGCCAAATGGAACTCGCATCGTGAACGCTGACAATAGAAAGTTAGGTTGATGATGTTGAGCACGGTCGGGGTGTCTTTCTCTAAGCTGCAGTGGTGCGTGTTGTGCATTTTACGCTGCTCCACCACGCTAACCTAATTCGTTCCTAGCCGCCCAAGACGCGAGGTAATTCGCCTCCGTTCCAGCAAGGATGCTCCCTACGAGTCGTAACGGCCTTCCTCGACTGCGCTGCGTACATGCGTCCGTCTCATGTCTCCTCAGCTTACAGAACATATGTCCCCTCCCATCCAATGACGATAGTGCAATTGCTGCTTCCCGGTCCTGACCGAAAGCTGTCTACCCTCCATAGATTGCCGCATCAATATCATTGTTTCTCGTGTCGAGCAGTTTCCCCAACACTTCATCATGTAACATATCCGAGTGCACATAATTCACTGCATATATCATCTCTTCATCTCGTTTATTCCTAAGATCTGCCTGTGCCCCAGATGCAACCAAATTCCGCTCTTATCGTGTCTCACATCCGCTTCTAATGGGGGAGTTTCGGTCTTTCAATACACGCTTTATCCAAATCCTAACTTTCAAAGGTGTCGCCCTTGCTTCCAGCTTTTTCTCCTCGCTTCCTCTCAGTTTCTCAGTCAACCCGTGGCCCAACTGGTTTCAGTTTTTCTCCCTCACCAATCATCTTTTTATGTCCATTCTTGTTGTAATCGTGCATCTGAAATATAGTCATCACGCTCCACTAACATCGGTGAGCTCTTACTGCTGAAGTTGCATTCATTCTGTAAAACTGCTCGCGATATGGGGTATCGCTGGACATGAATCGATACCTGTTGCATCGACCAGACTAACAACGTCGAACTCCAACAATCAGTCAATTCCATGTTTATCCGGTATCGCCACTCAGCACCTACCATCATCTACCTGTCGGACGTTCCACCTTCGTCGCAGCCTAGGGCACTCGCAAGTAGCGCTTGGAACGCGCGAGGATGGACGGTTCAGGAATTTTTTGCCCCAAAATTTGTCCTATTTTATCAGAAGGATTGGTCCCTATATCTCGACGATCGCTCTCCCAACCACAGGGATTCCCTTGCGATCATGCAGGAGATGGGAGATGCGACGGGCATAGATGCACAGGCCGTCGTTGCCTTCCGTCCGGGGACGAGATACGCCTGGGAGAAACTCCAATGGATGTCGGCCCGCGTCACCCCGTGGCCGGAAGATATGCATACTCATTGTTTGGTGTCTTTGGCGTCAGACTACCTGTCATTTATGGCGAGAAGAAGCAAAACGCGCTTGTGCAGGAGGTCGTAGCTCAGTCGGGTGACAACAGCGCCTTGGACTGGATGGGGCGACCATCTGAATTTAATAGCTATCTGCCGACCGACATTACTTCATACAAAGCTCCACCACACACCCTTCCATCTCTGTCCGAAGATGTCATCGACACGTCAATCTTCTCGCTCCGACATGCTATGGCTGTAGATTTGTTCTGAAACTTTGCGTCCTGCTTGACGACCTGAACGCGCCTAGTTTCGCGAACTGTGGACTGCACCTGCCTTGCATCGCATTTCGTGCCACAGCAGTCAAACAGGGTCGCGCTCAAGACGAAGAGATATATGAAGTCAAAGCCGAGGGGCTTCATGACTAGCTGATCACCACGACCCACTATGCAGACATTCTTGCTCGTTCGTCCGTGGAATCGTTATCTCCTCGAGCTTCCTGACTTCGCGGAGCCATCTGGCTTGGCAGAGCTGCCTGACGTTACTGACGACACGCAGAGCGAGGAAGGTTATTGGTCCGCGCCCGAGTGTCTCCATTACAGGATTCGCCTGGCGAGTTCCCTGAAGCACAGGAGTCGGTTGATTCAGAACTGGGCGATCGGCTGCTCGCCTTGAGCGGCCATTTCGCGCATTTTTACTAGCGCAACAGCGCGGCGGAGAATATAAGAGAATTGCGTCAGATCATGATATTATTGCACAAGTCAAAGACCTTTCTTCTATCCTGGACGTGGTCAGGACGCTAGAGATATTGCAGCGGCATGCATTTTGGTGTTGCTTATATCCATAATCCAAGAGTGTGAATTTGACGTATGAGACGAGTAATACCCACGGAACATCCTCAGCAATGACGCAACCAGCCACTTCCATACTCTCTGGCCATGAGCTGCCCCGTGGCGAATTGCATGGATGAGGAACATATACTTCATCAAGTTATCGACGGCGTTGTTGCGCTGCAAATGAATGTGAGACCTGCACTACAGCGATAAAAATGAACCGGGCATACCAGTTGACCCGGGGCAAGACGAACATCGAAAATTGGCGGCAACGCACGAGGGATCCATAGGTGGTATGGGCGTGCTTTGAAGGCTGTAGCAGATGATTGGTTGGTGGGTAGTCGAGACTGAAAAAGATGCAGGTTAGAATGTGATGGCGGCCGTTGACGTTGCCGCTCTCTCGTGAATCTGCGTGTACATCCGTGAGTAATGGCCTGCGGTGAGGAAGAGCACTTAGGAGGTAGTGGAAATTCCAAGGGGCAAGCGCAAGACCTATGCGCGGGTGATCGTGAGTTGAGGCACCAGAGAGTGAGGAATGAAGTTGATAAGGACTTCTTGGCGGTAAAGTTCTGCAGCTGGAATGCAGTAAGGAGCTCGATATCTGCTCCCTCTTCAGCTCCTTTATCTTGTCATCAACAATTGCTAGCGTCTCTACCGGGTCTGCATTCGGAGTGGATTTGAGTTCTTTCAACTTGCAGAACCTCAGCAACCTAAACTGGGATACACAAAATAAGAAAAAACTTACGAAGGACCGTTATAAGCCTACCTGCGCGAGTGTCAGCGACAGGCAGAGGCCTCGCATTCAGCACTTGCCCACCAGATCAATATCCGGCGTCAAGTGGTGCGGAGGCACCGGTATCACCTCTTATTAGTGGGCTTATGTGGGAGTCACAGGTGGCAAGAAGATCCCAATGATACTTTGCAGTGCGTTTGATTTCAGCTGAACACCTTGCATCATGATACTGATAATGACGACCTTTTTCTGATTTCATTAATATAATGTAAACCCTATATTTAGGTCTACCTAACCCTAATATCATTCTACACCAATAGATTTCGTTTGCCGCTGTTTCAGCCACTGTGGCTGACAATGTTTACATGTGTTATGTTCCAGCCGCTGCTGAGAGTGTGAGGGGAATAAGGTTGTGCTGGGTTTGAATTTTTGCATCACCTTGCTTGCAAGGTCATATGGCATGCGACGAAATCTGACGGACTATGTGCCAATAATAAACAATAATAAACATTAAAAATCATCAGTCTCCCTGCCATCATTGTCATAATCCATCCTGTCGTCGATATTATGAAGCCAGGAGATAGCAAACATTTTAGGATCGAGGCTACGAGATCAGAGTTACGAGAGTAGTTAGTTATAGGCAGACGGCTGATGATAGGAGCATAGAATGATTATATTTCGGAAATCTCCTACAAATATTATATATCATATGTTTTCTCCGAAACTCAGAACAAGTCCGCTACTTGTGCTTGTAAGCACGCATGTTCTCGGCTTGTAAGCCTCAACACTTCCCCTCAAGTCAAGGTCATGCCCAAATCATTTGTAAACTTACAATGTTTCGGCTTGTATAGCGGCTTTGTTAATATGTCTGCAATCATCTCATCAGTGCAGCAGTACTTTTCGTGAATCACCCGTTCTTGGATTTTATGCCTGATATAGTGGTCCTTCACATCGAAATGTTTGGACCTCGCATGGTATTGTGGGTCTCGCGCAATTGCGAGTGCGGACATATTGTCTCCATGGAGAACGGTTGGATCATTTTGAGGTAAATCTAACTCCTCAAATAAATTTCGGAGCCAAACGGCTTCACGTGCAGCGTGAGCCATCGCAGCATATTCAGCTCTAATGACGAAAGTGATACTGCATTTTGTTTCTTTGAGCTCCAGGTGATCGCTCCGCCTCCAAGTTTGAAGATGTATCCTGATACGGATATTCGATCTCTCAGGTTGTTCGCATAGTCAGTGTCTGACCATCCGATAAATCGAATATGGCTTTTATCGAGTTTTGAAGTACCTTGGTACTTGATTCCGAGCTCTCGCGTTCCAGCTAAGTACCTTAAAACACGTTTCGCTGCTACCCAATGTGCTAATCCTGGGTTTGCAGTGAATGAGCTAAGTCTTTGTATTGCGTATGCAATATGGACACGTGGCTACCGCCAAATACATCAGCGACCGATCATGACGCATAATTATTACTTCGGTTGCCATCTTGGTCAGTTGCCTCTTTTCGAGTATAATCTTTGGATCTAGCGGCATACCTACTGAGTTACATGACTGAAGACCTTGTTTTGTTAGGATAGACTCGATATATTGGTCTGCGTGAGTCGGATTGACCTGTTGGGTCTATCTCGAGGATCTTGATCCCAACAATTTTCCTTGGTTCCCCTAGGTCAGTAACATCTAAATTTTTTTGAGTTGGCTTTAGCTGATC
>NW_024541138.1:0-7393 GCF_016647625.1 Suillus subalutaceus
GGGACTTCCTCTTCTTACTCCCTTCTGCCTCGGGGTCTGGGTCAGCGAAGACGGCCTTACCTTTCCCCTTGTCCCGGGACTCGGTGGTGGGGTTGGTGGAAGGGCCGGCGACATTGCCGGCAGGGATGGCTGGGGAGGGAAGGTTGACAGGAATCGGACCTGTGGATGGGGGGGCAGCAGTTGGGAGATCGAAGGTCTGGTCGCCTAAGGCGTTCCAGGCGAGGACCTTGGGGTACCAGGCGTGCCTCAGAATGCGAGGATCGTCATACCCGATGGAGTGCCAGTCTGGCCAGACCTTGGGAACCATGTTGCGGATGCGCTGGAGCTCTTTGGAGCACGAAATGATGAGGCCGGGAATAGGACCATCCCCGGACCCATACTCCTTGGCTACATCAGACTACCAAGATGTTAGAGAAGAAAAAGCACCCAAACAAAATACATACCACAAGTGTAGCAACCTGTTTTCCCAAAGCCGAGTGGCTGGGACCCGGGGGAATCTGCCGGGCGGCACTGATGATGGCCATGATCTGGGCAGCGGATGCCTTGAGATGGGTCAAAGAGTTGTCAACTGGAGTGGACATGATGAGTGGGTTGAGAGATTTAAAGATCTTGAAATCAGATTGAAATCAGTTATCAGAAAGATGAAGTTTCAAACAAACAAGACATTTGATGGGCGATCCACAAAATCGTTTATTGTTTGTGTTTGTTTGGTCGTGTTCAACTTTCGGCAATTGCCGGCTTTGTGTTGAACTTCGAAGTTTTTTAGATCATCAGTCAATCAGTCCACCAATTCTCCACACATGAGTGCCCATCCAGCCGTTAGATTTAATGACCCACCGGTGACCGACTATAATTCTATGGATGTGGATGACTCATCTATGGGCCGGGCATCACTAGGTATGTTGTATTCTTATCATGCCTTATCTATTCACCGGGTATCCCTTAGATGACTTAGATGACTTATACCTCGGGCCGGATGATGACATAGAATATGATTCTATGTCATCCGGACCCCCGGATGCGTCGGCTGCAATACCCGGTATGACTATACATTACTGATGACCTGGGATCACCATGCATGCTAACTTCACCCTTGAAGATCAATCACATCGGGTCAAGCTGATGATGCCAGCTGTCTCATTGATCCAGACTTGTACCTCGGGCCTGAGGATGATGTCATTGATGTTGATGAGTTGCTGGACTCTGCTGATCCTCCCACTTTTGCTCCGGCTACCTCAGAGGTGTCTATTTCATGTGGGTCCATTCATTCTGGACCATTATGGAGACTGATCTTATCTCCCAAGCCGACAAATCATCTACCGAACTCCCTGCAGACCAGCCGGAGCTCAATATCGAGGATGTACGGTTGATGGTCCGGGAGCTCCATCCTTTCGGAAAATACCAACACCCAGAATGTGAGTATCTGAAAGCAGAGCAGTTATCTTTGAGCTAATCTTTCTGGAAGACCAATCCGTCCAAGATCGACTCCATGTACAAACGCCGTACTGGAGGTCTTCCTGACCCTTCCATCCAACAACTAATCGAGGCCGAGCGTCCATTCCGAACTGCTTGGGCAGAAACATCCGACAAACTGAAAAAAGCTGATGCAGACCTGCAGAGGTTGCAAAGAGTTGAACAGATGAGCATTGAAATGCTCAGGGTAGTAGATTCCATGATTGAACACTTTGAAGAACAACTGACCATGTAAATTACTGCATTGCAACCTGTGAATTTTCATTGACATCCCCACATCATGTACACTACCGAATTTTTCAATACATGTCCCCGGGTGTCGAACGGGACTCGATACACGATGGTCGGGATTCGATAATTGGGACTCAACACTCGGGACTCGATAGTCGGGACTTGATGTTTGATATTCGGGAGTCGATAATCGGGACTCAACACTCGGCACTCGATTTTCGGGACTCGATGTTCGATGCTCGGGACTCGAGGAGGTTTGATAGTCGGGATTCAATGTTTGTGACTCAATAGTCGGGACTCAATAATCGATATTGACTAGTGGGGACTCTGCATATCATATTAGGTCTGATATATGAAAGTTACACATTGACATGTAAATACAAGCAGGTAATGGCAGGCAGTGTAGTATCAGCCCATTACTTCTTTCCCCTTGCTCTCGTCACTCGAGTGCTTGTGTCCAATGGCTGCTGTGTTGACTTACTCCGGGTTGTCCTCGCCGATGGCTCAATCACCGCTTCTTTCCCCGCATGTTCTTCAGCGCCGGCGACCTATTGACTCGTTCTGTTGCACCATCCTCCTGAACATTGCGAGTGACTCTCGCAGTCAGCCCAGTCAGGAGGTCGCCCATTCGCGATGTCAGCATGCACCAGTCTTCCCTGCATTGACCGGGCGAGGCTTTGGAATTGCATGTGGGGACCACTGTCCCTTCATGTGCTGTCGAAGGACCAGGCTCTGTTCTGGGTCTCTTTTGCGGGGATCTACCTTCCTCTGTGTCATCATCAGCATCATCCTCCATGTGATGAGTGTCGTCCTCGGGATTGCTCTCTGGATCACTCTCGTGATTGGCCTCGGGATCACTGTCAGTTTTCGGTCGATGAATTCCGAGGCCTTCGGATCATAACTCGTCTGGCATTACGAGTCCGATGAGAAGGTGGAATTTCCGGATACAACCGAGGCTACCATGTCCCATCTCTGTTCCTCCATGCTTTGAACAGGAATGTTGGACCTTCGCCTTTCTCCTGCCGAGCATACCAGAAATTCAGTAAAGGCGGTCGTGTCCCAATGTTGCAACTTCGAAGGCTCCTTCAAGTCCACATCCGCCGGAAGATACGTTCTTGCCACAAAGTCATCCTGACTTTGTATGATGGCGCTCCATGGCACAACTGCCTTGATAATCCCAGAACAGATACCTGTATAAATGCATTCAACAAATGTTCGGGTGTTGTGACGACGGACTCACGATAGTGCGATGTGAGAAATGCTCTGACAATGGCTTTCTTCTCCTCGAGTTTCGTCTCAGTGATGTCAGGAAGCACCGGCATCCCATCCCCATCAATTTCGAGTTCGAAAGCAGGCTTCCTGATTCTCCCCAGTCCTTCGTCTTCATGAAACTTTCCCCATCTCCTAATGCCTCGTTATCATCGTGCCTGCATGAAATGTATTGAGATCGAAGATCTCCGATGATCTGCGATGACAAAATTGACTTACATCCCGAACAGCACCTCTCCCTGTTCATTCTTCCATGCCGACATCACAAACACTCTCATCCCGCATTGCCTCCACATCTCCTTCGAAAAGTGCTCCATATACGCCGGTCCCTTCTTACGAGCCACTTGTGCTTGTATCTCGGAGGAGGAAAGTTGCTGGACCATTCTTCAGCCGTGTCTTTCGCCTTCTCCAACTCATCATCGGACAATTCAGCCATGACTCTTTTTACAGCCGCCTGATAATGCTTGAACATACCGGGACCTCCTGGCTTTGCCCCGGACTCGTCCTCAATCCTCTTCAGCACCTCCTCCCCGTTTCTTGCTGGTAGATCACCTGCCTAGGAGTCCATTTCCCTCCCATACTTTATCATGTCCTTCCTCTCCTTCTTTTTCTGGTTGTTGAACAACCATGTCTTGTACATCTGAGAGTTCATGGAAGAATAAGTTGTTAAAATTTTAGTTTTGAATGAAGCAAGGATGAATCACCTGCTTCCTCTTCTTCCATTGTGCTTGGTCGACCTTGGGAGCAAATAGCCTGGCAGCCCTAGCTATGGCAGTGAAAACTGCCCTCTTCTCAATCCTTTTCGCCAAAGTCCACTCAGGAAGGTAGTTCTTCAACTCCGAAATTTCGTTATCCGTGAGCTTCTGTGTCTGTGGTTGACACGCCCTATGTCTTCCAGAAGTGGAAGTCAACTGAGTGGAATGACCTGATCTTGCCATTGTGAATGAGATTGCAGAAAGGGCTGAGGATGAGCAAGGTGGAAGTAATAACGGGTGACAAGTTCAACTTTGAGCAAAGCCTAACAGTTGGTTAATCGACCCATAGTGGACGCAATTCCATTATTGGAAATGAATTTGTAATGACGCATCAAGCCCGCATAAGATCACATTGCAATAACAATTTATTCGCATTCCTGAGCTCGTGCTTTGCTTGCAGCCTTAGAAAATAACATGAAGATAGGTAGATGCACCCCACTGCAAAGATCCCACAGGGTAGAAGCAAGGGGAAGCAGAGGTAGGAAAATTTGGGTCAAGGTCCCACTTGCAAGCACAAAAAGACGTGCATACAGGTCCATGCCTAGCTCTCCCCCAGAATCACCAACACTTCGGCCTGTTGAGGCACCACCTCTTTGGGAAGACATTCCTGACAATACTTACGAGCAAGACCAAGGCTCATTTGAGCCTTTGCAACTCCCAAAAACCATGGCAAGTTCATGTAAAATGTTGCATTGCAATTCAAATGATAGCTAAGTATAACAAATCCAGAGTCAGAATGACTACCTCAGGCAATGGCTGCCAAGGCAGAAATCATATCTGCATCACCTCCTGGATCGAGAAGCTCCACCAGAAGATAGGAGATGCGTCGTCTGCGACCAGGATGGGGTCTACAAATGTCAAGATTGTCTTGGGGAGCCACTCTATTGCACTGGCTGTTGCAGAAGTCAACATCTTTGCAATCCCTTCCATTGGATCAGTCAATGGAATGGTCAATTCTTTGAGCAAAGTTGTCTCGCTCACGTCGGACTCGTCATACACCTCGGTCATGAGGGCAAACAATGTCCGGTACTTACGGATAGGTGGGACTTGTTCGAAGAAGACGAACCGGAAGACCAGCTTGAGCCTGAAGATCTACCATCTGTGTCGGGACCCGAGTTCCAGCCGAAGGAAAACACCATGGTCATCATTGACAAGTCCGGAGTTCATCGCCTCCGGGTTCGATGCTGCGATTGTCCAAATGCCATGAGGTCCAGACCTTCAAATGTTTCGACATGGATTTTTCCCCGCTTCATTTAACAAGCCGAAGACTTTGTTCACCTTCAGGGTTCTCGATGATTTTCTACTGGACAACCTTGAATGTGGGACCCTCGGCAATGAACTATTACAGCAAGCTCCGGCGAATGACCTCGAGGATGTTTCCACACCTTGTACCGGTAATGCCATGTCTCTCTCATCTAAAGGACATTATATTGACAAGGCATGGGGCAAGGACCGATACCGAGAGCTCATGAGAGTCGCCCGACAGTGGAGGCAGTTGAAGACGATGAAATGGCATGGCTTCGGCCATTGTTCCGACAGCCCGAATGCAGGAGATCTCGCATTATTTTGCCCGGCATGTCCTCAGCCTGGGATTAATGTGTCCTTCTCAGGGGATGAATCACTTGATGAGTGAGTCTTCCTCGATACCGAAGTCACCTCAGCGATAATAACAACTCCAAGGTGGAAATACACCCGGTCATTTGTTATGGATGGAAATTTCAAAGCTGAACACCTGCATCCCATGAAGCCATTTGATGAAGTTTGGCTGTCAGATGGGTTGGGATTCATGGTGGGAAAGGACAGGTATAACACGCATCTTGCAGAGGCTGCCGACACTTTAGAAAAATCAAGCTGCAACAATCACCCGGCAGTAAATCAAGCAAATGCGGCTCGGCACAAGCTGGAAATCCACGGTTATCGGGGGAGTAGCCTGTGCGAGACACGGTTGCTTTGTTCCTCACTCGATGGTAGATTTTCAGAAAGGCGAAAGGCAAGCCGACCCAGCCATTCGATATTCACGAGTTAACCATGCATCATTCGCAGACAAATGAACATGGACTATGCCCTTTGTGAGGCTGCCCGGCACAACATGGAAGGCATCACCAGGGCGGTCACCTTCTATGATATCAACTGTCAATACAACAAGCACTTTCGGGTTCGGGGTGGATCGAAGCCGATTTCTCGAAATGGTTCCGGAATTGACCATCATTCCCGGAATCGGGTTGTGGCACATCCACAGGACATCAGGACAGCTGCTATGTCCGATATGCGTCGAATTTTATCGAAGGCATCGGTCGGATTGATGGAGAGATCATGGAGACCCTATGGTCATGTCTCAACCTGATTTCCCCTGCTGCTCGGGGAATGTCATCCCCGCATCGAAAGGAATGTCTCGATTATCAGATGAATGATTCCAATTTCTGCAAGATGATCCGCATGAAAAGGACCCTTTGCCGAAAATACAAGCAGGCGAAGAATGGCATTGCCGAAAGTGAAAAGGCTTTCGACATACTCAATGAAGCAGCACCCGGCGATTCAAAGACAGAGTGGCTAGCCAGCGAGAGGATCGCTCAGTCCAGCAGAATAAATAATCCTGCGGCTATGGATGTATATGAGATTAATATCAAGAAGGGTTAGTTGACTTTGTCTCCATCAAAGTCTGAATTAATTTTGCATTCAGCACCGAGCAAAAAGGAGATCGAGCTTAGGCTACTAGAGGAGGGTAATGCCCAAATGCAGCACCTGCTCGCAGGTCTGTGGCGACATGGATATCAATGGGGTTGGCGATTGAAGAGGCTCAAATCGCATTTGCTCATCGAGGTCCGAAGGAATTGGTAGAAGAACTACCGAGACACAGAAGCTAGACATCGCCCGGCAACGCGATCGTCTCCAAGGCCAGATAGATTGGATTCACCTCGGTCTGCTATTACGCATCTCGGAGAGGGATTTGATGCAGATGATGAGCCTGAAGACTTGTACTTGGACATTCTTGATGATCTTCGATGATGACTTGGCAGACTTCACCCGAGACATCTGACACATGGGCAAACTCCCCTGAGCTCACTGTAATCCCATTGCCATCAAACCTCGGGGTAGATCGATGCAGACGCTGTATGGCAGACGATCTCATTCCGCTGGAGATGTCTCTTCGTGAAGGGCAGGCCAATGACTCCCTTCACAACCTCCGAATTCACTTGTGCAACAAGGCGATTCTGTTTCGAACAACAGTTAGGCAAGCCAAATCCCAGGCCCTGAAAACTCGAGCTTGGTCCCAGGTGACGTCGGTGCAGCAGGCAGTGTCCCTCCATGCCAGTATATATGAAGACGAGGAAGCAAATGATGCAACTGGAGCCAGGGCAAGACCAGGTTCAGAAATACAAACCCCTGCTTCGAGAGCAACTCAAAATCAGCACTGCCGTCGGCGATCCAAATGCCCGAGGTCAGCGAAACGAGTCCCTCGCTTGGTTCTGGTCAGTCGAAGTCGACCTTGGGGGTCCCGATCACTCGTGGAATGAGGAATGTGAGTTCGGGCATGCTTGATGTGTCCCGCTCAGCTGACGGAGTCATCCGAAGTTTACCGAGTTCATTGGCTCCGGGCAAAGGCACTACGGGATCGATGGAAGGAAGAAATGATGTTGGTCCAATTGGAGATGGATTGGACATGT
>NW_024540338.1:0-206540 GCF_016647625.1 Suillus subalutaceus
GTAGTCGCCGTTACCCATATCATATAGTACAAGATACCAATTAGGTGAAGAAGGTGCAAGATATGCATATAGCAGCCAACAACTAGTGGGATCGCCACGCTAGGTTCTTGCATTCCCGTCCCTCCCTGCACCGTCCAATTCAACAGGGTATCACGAAAAGAAATGTCCAAGGAATCAAACCTAGCTAACCCTTCTGGCAAGGAACTCAGTCGTTCTCTGAGTAACCTCGAGACGGCAAAGGACCATGAGGTCCAACGCAGTCGTTTGCGCTCCATTTTTATCGTCATCACTTGTACCGCTGCAATGGTTGTTAATGTGAGTGTCCATCATACCTTTGCTCGCTGATCCTTTGTGACATCTTTAACCGCAGATATCTAATACTACCTCTGTCTCTATTTCACTCCCAACGATTGAGAAGGGGCTAGCTATTGAGGAAGAGCAGCTTCAGTGGCTCGTATCCGCGTATTCTCTCAGTTCTGTACGTTTTCGCTTCTAGTTTTGCACATTCTTAACATGGTGGCTCACCTCGTGTTTAGGGTTGCCTGCTCCTGTTCTTCGGCAGATTGGCGGATCTTTATGGACGAAAAAAGGCATTTATGCTTGGGACTCTTTGTCAAATTGCCTTTTCTCTCGGTTGTGGCTTTGCACAAGGTTGGTGTGCCCACCAATCGTTCGCGTGTTCCATCCACTCACAAATGTAAATCTAGATGGTCTCACTCTCGCCGTCTTGCGTGGCTTCCAAGGTATTGGAGCCTCCGCTACAATACCATCTGCAGTAAGTCCTCCTGAGATGTTTTTGAAGTAAAAGTACTCACTTTCTCAGCTCGGTATCTTAGCACATGCGTTCCCTCCATCAAGAGCACGTTCAATAGCATTCGCTACCTTTGCAGCCGGTGCTCCTGTCGGCAGCGCATTTGGCATGATCATCGGCGGTGTTCTGACTCAACTTACCTTGTGGGTCATGATTACTGATCGACGCAGGCTATATTTCTCACGATATCGTGCAGGCCACATTGGCGCTCTGTATTTTACATGGCCGCGGCAACTTCAGCTGTAATTGGAATTTCTGGTCTGATTTCGTTCGATGCCGACGTTCCCTCAGCGGAAGTTGTCAAACGTGTCGACTGGATTGGCGCTTCCCTTGTCACAGTTGGCTTGGTTTTGATTGTATTCGTACTTGCTCAAGGAGATATTGCTACGGATGGCTGGAAAACCCCATGTAAGAATGTCGTCAAACCATACTGGTCATGTGCTAAAACCATCAACAGATATCCTCGTGCTCCTTATTATCGGAGTCATCTTGCTTGCGCTATTCCTGGTTTGGGAGTGGAAGCTGGAACAAATCATTGACGATGATCCATCAAGAGCGACGTCTTTCTGGACACCGCCACCACTCATGAGGCTCTCGCTCTGGACTCGGGCAAAGGGACGCATGGCCGTTGTCCTGGTTATAGCATTCTTAAATTGGAGTGCCTTCATTAGCTGGAGCTTCTGGGTTCAGGTATGTTCCGGTTCCGCTACCGAAGGAATGATGTCGCTGACTCCGTTTTCTAGTTGTATTATCAGAACTACCTGCTATTGACGCCGGTCGACACCATGATCCGATTCATTCCCATGTTCATTGTCGGCTGTTTATGTAACTTTTTCGTGGCGATGGTCGTTGCGAAATTGCCCTTAGTTATCTTCGTAGGCAAGTGTCTATGTGTGGAATATTAACATGTCAAGCTGACTTGTGGTCCAGTCAGCGGAACGCTCCTGACAGCAACGGCCGCCATCCTGTTTGCCCTAATTGACCCGTCTGTAACATACTGGGCCTTTAGTTTCCCGTCCACGGTTCTTATCGTGTTCGGCGCTGATTTCGTATACTCCTCCGGTACAATTTTCATTGCCAAAACCTCGCTCCCACATGAACACAGCGTAGCTGGAGCGCTATTTCAAACTATGACACAGGCGAGTCCCGTGAAACAAGTAACGCTGTCCTATGCTAAACTAACAGGTTTTTGGTTAGATCGGCACTGCATTCGGTCTAGCTATATCCACAATTGTGTTCAACACTGTAGTCGATACGGAATCTGCGAAGCTCGGTGTCATTGTAAACTCTAGCGACTACCAATGCGCCCTTGTCTGCGCAACTGACGGGGTATAAAGGATGCGCAATGGACCTCCGCTGCGTTTGCCCTTATGGGTGAGTACTGCAAATTTGTGTTGTGTTGAAAGCGGATCATTGACGGTTACTGTGATTATAGCCGCGCTGCTGGCAGCGCTTTTCCTCCGCAGTGTTGGTATCGTCGGTCGTCGGACACAACAGGGTCATTAGGACATGTTGATTCTGACCAGACCATAGGCTGCCCATGCTGCGGCTGACGACACTGGGATACCCTGATATGTCCAACTAAGCAAGACATCAATGTTCGAACGGACGTTACTTATGCTGCATCATGAACTCGTATATGCCCCCCCCCCCTTTGCATTTATTCAATCACACTTCACGTTGCAGAATCCACAGGAACCCACCAATCCAAATTCAACATTGTTACCATTAATCGTACCCACGCATACCGTCGTTTTGACTCTTTGGCATTGCATGTTTTTCGTTTCGGTCGTACGCCTGCAGAAACCCGAAAATCCAAATTCAACATTTATTCATTGGCAATTGTCCCCCTATGTAATCAGTAGTTCCTGTACCCACGCACGCCATCATTTCGATTCCCTGGCATTGCATGTTGTCGTTTTCTGTCGTTTCTTCTGCCTATAGAGCATTACCCGGGCCCTTTGGACTCTAAAAACACTCGTCTCCGGATCAACCGATCACTCGATTAAAACGTGGAATACTACAACATGGAAACAGATTTCACTGCTGGACGAGCACACCGACGGTGTCTTGGCCGTTGCAATACTTGAGAATGGACGCATCCTCGCAAGCGCATCTGAAGACAAGACAGTGCGGTTGTGGAACCTCGACAAAAGCCAGCCCATCAGCTCGCCCCCCTCAACCATGCAGATTCAGTGACCTGTATGTCGCTTTCGGCAGATGGAAAGCTGCTAGCCACTGGCTCCGATGACAATAATGTATACACGTGGGATGTTTATGCGATACTAAGAGAAGCTGGCCTCGACGACCTTCTGTTGGATGTAAATGTGAGTTGAACGACAGTGTCTCATTCTATTTCATTCTCACATAGAATGCACTCTAGTCAATACTTGCTGTATGTGACACCTTCATAGATAGATTTCATTTCATTCAAATATTTTTTAGGCTGACGCTACAAGACGTCCGGTCCAGCCAATCAAGGTCTCGAATCGGGTACCCCGAGGGTTTTTCGACGACTCCCCACATCGGCGTGCTCCTGTACGTCATTAACTTCTCATTCATGTACTGTCTTCTAGACCTCATGTTCTCAGCTTTCTGCACGACCCCACGCCCAAGATACGCCGTCCCGACCCTCCCTTTTCCGTTGGGCTCGAAACCTTCTCTCTGGCGGACCAAGTGGTCCACAGGTCGAGCGGCACGAGCGTAGCTTAGTAGCAGTTGACGTCCCGTATGCCAAGGGAAAGCGCGTACGTTCTTGTCTTTTTCCTCGAATGTTCAAACTGCCATCTCATATCACACAGAGGAATACCTGCGCAAGGGAAAAACGGAGGCCAATTCTGTTGAAACCCACGAACGCTGCTGCAGGCAGCTCGCGCCCTCCCAATAGCAACGTCACACAACAATCGGCTCAGGCTCAGTTATCCTCGCAACAACAAGCTGCTGTCTCTACGTCGTCCTCCACACCTCCCGTCGGCGCTACTACCACGTCGAGCACCAATCCTAATGTAACGATAAAACACGCTGGACGTTGGATTCGCTTCTGGCTCTTTATCTGTTGTGCCTCTACCGAGTATACCCATGACAGTCATCATTAATTAATTTTCTCGTTCCTGTGACATTCATTTCATTCCACGAGTATACACATACGAGGCATAAAGTCGTTTATATATATTGTATACAAAATAGGGATCGGCCTTCATCATAAGATACAACAGAGATGGAAAGGGCGGGCGGGTATACGACAAGCTCCTGACTCAAGATATGGTCATATACTGTGTAGACGACATTTGTGATAAGTACCGAAACCGATCCCCGTATCCTTGACATGCGAGCCCATGGTTCCCAATTTAGAGTACACGGTTCTTCTACCCATCTTTCACGTTATACAAAGCTTCGGTAATAGTCTGGGGAGTAGCGGATAGCTGGAGCCCAACGCTGAGCAAAGACTCAGTGGTGAATCGGCCTTGCGCATACAAGCAGGTGCTGTTTTCAACTGCGGTGCCCAAGGTCGTACCTTTCTGCCAACCACCGCTTTAGGAGTAGACAATCTTCTGCACCCGCCTATCAACAGTGATGTAATACACGCGGATCTGTTATGATAAAATGAGAATGAGATTACGGGGTGTGGAAGGACTAGCGTCGAAAACTCGTAGTTCATCCACGCCACGGCTGCGATGGGCGTGTTGATACGGGGAGCGGGTATTGTAGAATTGGTGAGTTGTCAGAGGTCCCCTTTGGGTCGTTCAACGACATTTCGTAGCTCTGATGGTCTTTGTTCTGAAAGTAGACCTGAAATCTCCCATCCTCGTTCTACATGCGAGCCATAGCAGTCCCGACGAAGTTGGTAGGCAGAAGGTCTGAAATGCCTGCTGACTGGGAAACAGTTGCTGAATCGGACATGGTGGCTATAACTCGTGAAGATGAATATAATCAACCACGGATGTGTTGCTAACTGTGACTCATAATGCCAGTAGAAGGTCGATGACTGTTAAGCGCTAAGCAGGCATTAATTAACACTGCGTTCTGGGTAAAAGTGGATGCTATGTGGCAAGGTTTGTAGATATCCGTATATGTATACGTACGAACGCCATGTGTATATTCAGAATTCAGAGTCTAAGCTGAGCGCTGAGCAGGATGACTGGATGACTTTACGTAGGATTTAGGTACTTCTTGTGCCGACAAGCCGACTCTGTCATTTTACGCTAGGCTTTCACACTCCGCCAAACGTAGATTTCGTACTAGTCTGCGTCACTCTGAGTTTTATCGCTATGCACAATTCTCGACAGTCCGAGTGACTGCAGCAGTGCAGCACCAACCTCGGTTTAACGATTAAATCACAAAATTATAATTAAAGTAAGATCCGCTATTATTGGCAACTGTGGTTTACTCAAAATACATATCACACACTGCTGTGAGTGAGTTACTAGTTGACCATCATCTGACTTTGTAGTCGTGATCTCTAGATTGCACGAAGGCCTGGGTGCCCATGGAATGTCATATTTCTCCTGAGGTCGCACGGTGGCAGCATCTGGGGCCCTGGATTTGTTGGATCGCCGTGAGTCATTACCATTTCGTTTCCAAGCAAAGGAGACATCGAAGCTGCGGTGTAGTAGTGTATGTTTGCATGGATAGGCTGTTCACGACGGAGTCTCGCCCCTATTGAACATCATCGACAGTTAAAATGACTAAATCATGACTGCATTATCAGCCTCGGCCATCGAAGCTAAATTCACCGTCGTCATAGGTTCAGTACTTCTGGCCCAGAGATGTATCACGCGCTGGGTTGTGCGCGAATTGACTGGCTATGTGGTCGTGGTCCCTGGATGATGTGTTGGCCTGGGCTTGCCCGGAGTGACTTTCTTGCTCGATTGTCATACAATGACCGCATCTGAGGTTCGCAGATCTGAGGCCCTGTATCTTCTAGATCACAGTCAGACAGTGTCAAGCTGGACAGGGATCTGACTGTGCCCAGACAGCGCTGAAACTCCCACTATTTCATTTGCTTGTGTCTTCTTCCAGCCAAGAAATCATTAATATCCGCAGACACTGGAAGTTTAAAAGCAAGACTCATTGCTTGCTTAACAACCATCGCATCAACGCCCAATCTACCAAAGTGAGTTACGGTTAGCAGCACATCCGTGGTTGGTTTTGTTCATCTTCACAATTTACAGCAGACATGACCGAGTCAGCAACCACGTCAAACCTTCTGCCCACCGACTTTGTCGGGACCACTATGGCCGGCGTGCAGAACGAGGATGGCAAATTTCGCATATACTTCCAGAACAAAGACTACCAGATCTGTGAAATGTCGTTGAACGATCCGAACAGCACGTCCCACACCATTCTCAAACTCACCACTGCTACTATTCCCACTGCCCGTATCAACACGCCCATCGCAGCCTTGTCGTGGGACAACTTGCGACAGGTACGAGTTGTCGACCACCATTCTGTGCGTCATAATCTCATTCTGACTTCATCGTGGCAGATCCGGGTGTATTATATCACTATGAATAGCCATGTCCAGGAGATTTCCTACACTCAGGGCGTTGGTTGGCACAAAGACTCGGATTTAGGCATTGCAATTGACAACAGCAACTGCTTGTATGCGCAGCGCCAACCCAAGGAGCCCTTCGTGAGGGTCGGGTTCCAGTCTTCTACGGCTCCCCAGACTATCACAGAAGCTTGTTACTATCAGGGCGGATGGAAGAATCGTATACTGTAAATTGGAAGAGGGTATTAGTGTACATTGACTCGCATGCCCAGGAAAGAAGTACATGTCACGGTCTGGGTTACCAGATGTATCAGTTGTACTTAAGTAAACTTGCAATGCTACATGTTGAAGATGTCAGGACTACATTGGCCATTGACCTCTGCAATCGATATATCATCGTAAGTATCTTTCAGTTTGTGAAGGAGACCGAGGAATTGGGATATGGGACAGGTAGTGCTTGTCTGAATCAGTATGGTAGTGGCCGCCAGTGTGAGCTCAAGTTTGAAAGTCAACTCAGTACGATCAACATATACTGTACAAAAATTAGGGAATAGATTGTGCAGCAGAATTTATCGTGAGAGGACTCAACGGTTGATGAAGCAGCACTGGCAGGGTCGATTGCAAAGAAAAGTGCAAGCGATCACAGTGGGAATATCATGGACATTGGGCACTACCAGCCTTCTTAACTCATTAGGCCCATCTGCATCAGGGCTAGGGATCAGTTCGAGGACAAACAATCTCGTAGTCTTGATCAAGGCAGAGTGCCAGTGTAGATTTTTGAGGCGCACTTAGAATTGTGCTATTCAAAGTCTAGACTCACATGTATACGAAACTCGATAATATTTGAGGTGACATGGATACAGATGATTCAGATGGTACGACTGTCCTACACGATTCTAGCACGCTTTTGCCACTGCAACATATGCAAAGAGCTGCAGTTCGATTTAGACACTACTCGCCGTAGGCTATACTTGCCGGGCCCCTATAACGGATCGAGGTGACGGAATGAATCATAAAACTGTGATTTGGGCTTACCGCATTTCAACACCCTTTGGGATGTTCTCAATCAGCGAGGAAGTAGATAGACGAGAACGAGAGGCGAACCTTATACTTCCAACAAATTTGTGCTTTCAGTTCTGTGTGGCCGAATAGAATGACAACGTCGTATTCAATCTTATAATACTTCGATTGATCTAAAGTTGATTTTAGGGGACGCAGTGTTTTGGATACCTCGCTGAGGTCGGCAGTGATTGTGCATAGCGTGGTGAATGAAGCTGAATTGGATCAAGTCAGTATGAGTGTTCGAGTAGTGAATAACTCATACATCGATCACTGTCTAACCACTCCGGCTCCCGGAGGGCACCCTGGTAGCACAATAATTCCGAGTCATGACTCTTGCATCCAGCAAGCGTTTTTTCGGATTTTTTGGAAGGATTTCCGGAATTCGCGCCGCTCAGATACTTTAGTTCCCTATGAGGCAGATCAGCATGTAACGAATGAGTGGAAATTGAGTGGAAATGCTTTATTCACCTTCAGCAAAATACTCTCAAAATATTCGGGGATACACAGTTCGCCGGTGGGATCGATGAAGCTTTTATGTAGTCGGACCTGGTGTTCAGGATCTCCAGAGTGGTACGGAATGAAGCATTCAACGCCATAAGTGGCACGTGCAACTCGAGATGATACTAGGTGGTCAATATAGAACGAAACTGCCCCATCAGCCACAGCCTTGTTGCTGTGATCTGATGAGTAGGAGTAGTCATGTTGATATTCGAGGGCTTACACATGGGCATCAGGGCGACAGAAGCTGATGCCTAGAGGTAGAAGATATTCCCGGAGTCTCGCAAACAGCCAGTCGCTGGCAGCGAAACCGCCAACCAAACAAACCAACTTCATGACGATGTCACGATCGTCTAGTATATGAGCGAAATATAATGCTCACACTAATTGGAGTCGAAGCCACGCGTCTCTGCTGCTCAAAAGCCTCGATGATAGCTTCGATGGATGGTTCAAACAAGTCTGCAACGTCCTGGCTGTACGATAAAACGTGAGGGTTATGAGGAAGGCATCCTAGTGAATATGGACGAACCCAGCCAATTTTAATTGCCCTGATCGAATATCATACTTCAGATCCTTGTCGCGGATGGTACCAAACTTGATGTAAGATGGTTCATCAGGCTTACGGAACCGAAGTTTCGTGCTTTTGTCAAAGATGTCCGCCATTTGTGCGACGATCTTGGGGTCAGAGTAGTGCTTCGAGCCCGAAAGTTTCTCTGGGCCAAGCGACTATCAGTTGTTGGTTTATGCATGACCAATTCATTCACGGACTTTGTAAAAGAGTACGAGCACGACTAGTAACAAAGACTGAGCCTTGCAGGGAACCTGAGCAGACTTCAGCAAGGGACCAACACAGGAAAGCGGAACTCACATTCAGCTGGGGCAATCTCCTCGAAAAGAGGTCGGAGATAACTTCATCGAGTAGGCGCTGAGATCGATGGTTCCGCCTCCAGCATCAACAACAATGACTCCCTGGCTGTCAGATTGATCTTCCTCATCATCGGAGTAATCTGACACATCCAAAGGGGTCTTGGAGAATGTATCTGATGCAATCACGTTGGTAACACAGAAATGAAGACTCGCTTCGCCCTCAGTCAAGAGGTGCACGTGCGATTGCTCCTCCTTAGATGAAATCAGGCCAGCGAGCTCGACAGCACGTCTAATTTGTTGTTGTTGTTGACCTTCCCAACCGTTCGGATGTGTGAGCACGAACTCAATGGAGTTCTCGACTGATCTCCAGAAATTGAGATGTGATTCCTGGATATAAGTTCGAGCGCATTGGAAGAGGTAGCGCATGAAGTCGGCGAGGACCTCTACTGCGGATTTGCCTTGTGGGAGAGGTTCTATATCGATATCCCGTATGTGAGACGATGGCAGATGCTTGGCGCGAAGATGAAGTTTCCACCTGACCAAGATTAATATACAGCCTATTTTTCCTCGACGATATGCATACCATGCGAGCCTCACCCATCCCTCGTCTTCTGCTTGTTCGATGACATGCTCTTGTAGAGCTTCAGCACCCACAGCGCGGACGTCTCCCTGAAGGTCGTAGTAGAGAATTGATGGTATTTTGGAGTCACCTCCGACACCCTCTTGCGCAGGATATCTACAATCCCACCATGAGCAAGAGACATAGCGCTTGAGCTGGCCACTGACCTTGATACTCCTCGAATTACAGGCACCTCACCTGGGTCTAGCATACAATACGAGACACCACTGAACGTGGTCCCAACATCAAATGCAAGCACTAGCTTTCGCGTTGGGCCCTTGTACGGTTCCCGTAGAAACATAATAGTAATATGAAGGCTGGCAATTCGTGTGTTGAAGTTTATATGCAAAGGAGCATGCCTTACATTTCAAAGGTCACATACCAAGATTGGAGGCGCAGATCAAGGCGTGTGTGCCTCGTGTGGCAATTGATTGTGCTAGGGTAGCAGCAAACGCATGGATGTCTTGCATCTCCTATGACCTGTTCTGAACAAGACAGATCCTCCAAACCGGAGCCCTACGCCCAGTTTCAGCGTACCATTCACCGAGGAATTTATCTGAGTTCTGATCGTATATGTGCATGAGCAGCTTCGAAGCTTCAACCCTGTGTACATGCATGATGCATTCGACATATTGGCACTTGGTATCAATTTGGGGTCGCCCACACTACTAATCAGCCTGGCGTACACAGCCTGTTAGTAAATGGTTTGAATTGGGTTTTGTGGTCGAAACTCTGTTACCTGAAGTTGACCTGAAGTGTTGATTGGATAGTGTGTCGTCAGATTTGAGTCAGTGATGCAGCTTGAAGTTGGATTGTCTTCGAGACTGGTCGGTGCCGATGAAGTTTATTGTCAATTTTCAATGTTTTGCTGCCTGAGGCCTCCCTTCTTTATGTCTGACGTTGACCTCTGTTATAATTTGTTACTGATGCGAACATGAACTTCATTGAACCTGCCCTAAACCATGTTGGTTCTTCATTCAGTGATAGTTACAGCTATTTTCATATCGATAGACCAGAATCCAGAAAACTCACTTAGCCGCTTTTATTTATTACTGGAGCGACACCAAACAGAGGCGCTTAGGCTAGGTAAGTCGCTGACCTTACTTGCAATGTTGAATGGGGCTTGTGTGGGGCGGTACAACTATGCTCTGACGAGACCCTAGAATCACGGCGCGCACGTAAATCTACAACCAGTTGCACATGGTGATGACTGGTACTATGCTACTAGTACATAGGTAACTACCATGGTCAAGCAACGAAGCCTTCGTCGTGCAAGACACTACAATGTTGTCAAAGGTAAGCCGTGCTCGTCATCAGATGACGCTCCACTTGGTTTCTCTGGTACTTGAGCAAGATCGTCTCTTCGTCTTCGTTGAAAATGATATATGTCGATGTTTCCGTGCATGATGATGACGGTCGGCAGTCGTTGTACTAGCACTCTCCAAGTAATGGTGACGACTTGCGCGAGTTACAAAAGTTGCTAGCATGAGCGCCTTTGTTTGCTGTCGCTCCAATAATAAATAAAAGCGGCTAAGTGAGTTTTCTGGATTCTGGTCTATCGATATGAAAATAGCTGTAAGCTTAGTAAGACGGAACGACTACCTTCATTCAGGTGACTCATCTATGGTCTGTCTTTGGGAGACTAGTCCTTCACAGTGAATTAGGTCCCAAATTGGGTACCCTGAGGGTTATTCCAAGACTCACCACATCGGCGTGCTCACGTACGTTATTAACTTCTCATTCAGTACTGTCTTAGGACCTCATGTTCTCAGCTTTCTGCATGACCCCATGTCTATGATACGCCGTCCCGACCCTCCCTTTTCCGCTGGGCTCGAAACCTTCTCTCTGGAAGACCAAGTGGTGCACAGGTCGAGCGGCACGAACGTAGCTTAGTAGCGGTTGACATCAAGGGAAAGCACGTACGTTCCCGTCTTTTTCCTCAAATGTCCGAACCCATCTTATATCACATAGGGGAATGCCTCAGCAAGAGAAAAACAGAGGCCAATTCTGTTGAAACCCATGAACGCTACTGCAGGCAGCTCGTGACCTCCTAATAGCAACGTCACACAGCAATCGGCTCAGGCTCAGTTATGCTCGCAACCATAAGCTGCAGTCCCTATATAAAACACGCTGGACGCTAGATTCGCTTCTGGCTCTTTATCTGTTGTGCTTCTACCGAGTATGCCCATGTCATTAATTAATTTTTTCGTTCCTGTGTCATTCATTTCATTCCTGGAGTATACACAAGGGAGACATAAAGTCGTTTATATTTATTGCATACAAAATAGGAATCGGCTTCCATCACAAGATGCAACAGAGATGGAGAGGGCACGCGGGTGGACGACAAGCTCTGGTTACACTAGATATACAACATTTTGGCAAGTACTGAAATTAATCCCATATACCGTATCCTTGACATGGAAGCCTATGCTAACATTGGTTCCCAATTTAGAGTATACGGTTGTTCCACCCGGCGTCCCACACAGCTTCGGTGATAGTCTTGGGATCAATGGACGACTGGAACCCAACCCTGACCACGATACGAGGGCTGACTACGACTGACGTATACAAGAAGGCAATGGTCTCAACTGCGGTGCCCAAGACCTGACCTTTGCCCCAATGACCACCGCTATAGTAAATCTCCTGCACCTGACTATCGGTAGTGATGTAATACACGCGGATCTGTCACGATGAAGTGAGAATGAGATTACTGGGTACGGAAGGGCTAGCGTCGAAAACTCGTACCTCGGCCAAGTTGTTCCACGACACGGCTGCGATGGGCGTGTTGATACGGGGAGTGGGAAATGGAGTAGCGGTGAGATCCCCGAGGACATAGGTAGTGCTCGTTGTGTCGCTCAACACCATTTCGTAGAGCTGATAGTCTTTGTTCTGAGAGTAGACCCGACAACTTCCATTGCTTGCGCTCTGCACGACGGCCGCAGCGGTCCCGACAAAGTTGATAGGCAGAAGGTCTGACATGGTTGCTACAATGTGAGAAGATGAATACAATCAACTATGGATGTGTTGCTAACTGTGACTCACATTGGTAGAAGGTCGTTGATGCGATGACTGTTAAGCAGGCATTGAGCCTTGCTTTTAAACCTTCAGGTAACCCCTGTCTAGAGTATAGTGCGGATATCAATGGTTCCTTGCTCGGAAACAAACACGAGAATATGAAATAGTGAGGAGTCTACACGGTGTCTGGGCACATCTGACAGTGATCTAGCAGTTGTGAGTCATAGACATGGCTATCGTGCGCCTTCAAAAATAAAAGTGTCACTCGATGTGCACCCAGAGTTACCATCAGACTATTGAAACATAGTAGATGATAATCTGTCAAACGTCTTTGGGAACCTCGCCGAACATCATGAAGCCTGGTGCTGCCTCCAAGCCTCGAAACCTCACACTGACTCCGACCCCCGGGCTGCGCCAGAGGCCCTCCTGCCACTTCCTGCTGTCGCGTCACATCAGGAAAATGGCTAGAGTGTTTATTCAGCCTTATTCTACTTAGTAAATAGCATAAGACGGAACGTGATTTAGGGAATACAAGTAAATTTGATCATTTTCTAACTAGGAAAGACAACACACACGATAAGGAGACATAAGAAATTTTCATTTCCAAGCAAAAAAAATGAAGAAGACATGTTTCTATGTTTTTAAAGCTCGTCCAACTTCAAAACAGGATCCCGAAACGGACAACATGTCAAGCCATCGTTGCTGTTGGTGAGTACGAGGAAGATGGTTGACAGGGGTGGTGCTGGCGCAGGCTCGTGTTTTGAAATACCTGGCGATGATGATGCCGATAAGATACGAGCAATACAATCCTCCATACCTAGGGGAAATGCCGGTCGAGGCTGGAGACATTGATGCTGAATAACTCAGTGACGGTGTGTCCGATGCTATCGGCGGGATAATGTAGGATGAGTTTAGCAGAGGGAAGGCAGGGTTTGGCGGATAGCATAATGACAAGGGTGGCCATACAAGGGCGTGGGCGCCAAAAGCGCACCTTCAATCACTGGAGAAGGACGAGGGCAGCGAAGGTGACGGACGAGTACGACGGCGCACGCCGCCGCATACACTGACGAAACTTCAGTTGGGAGCTAGATGAGCACGGATGGCGGGTATTCTGGACAAGCAAAATAAACAACCCGAGTTATAGGTTAAGTTTAGGCAGCGCCTTGCATGTAGACGCATCGTCGTTGGCGTTGGCGAACGCCAGAAATTTGTCCCGTTCGTGGTCAAGAGGTTTTCGTGGCCGCTGTTCCTATTACTTGGGTAAGTCAGAAGTAAATTTGCAGCTGACGAAGTTTTCGAGGTCTTGTCATTACATTCACACGTTACGCTTGTTTTCGGGAGCTTTGGGGAGCCGAAGTATTTCAGAAGGGCACTCATCACCCGGGCACATAGTATCGACTAGGCCAGGAGCGCTGAGCACTGATGGAATGAGCTGTAATTTCCAATGACGGGCGGATCTTGCTTCGATTGCAAAGCCAAGAATGTCAGTTAATTTAGCAACCTGAGGCTGATCCTGCAATGAGATCAATGGTGACGGCGTTGTTGTGACCAGCTGACCCGCACGGACAGATGGCCGAGTCCGCGCTAGCACTAGGAACAGATTGTCTGAGCATACCCGCTGCTTCAATGTTAGGTAAGATGGTCAGGGCGAGGCTACACCTGGACCCACCGTCGTTCTCGAGAGACTTATGTCGCTCTTAGTCCGTCGATACGCTGAATGCTTCGCTACGGGAAAAAAGATTCTGGAAGAGAGCAGCGAGATGACTTCTGTCCCGGTGAAAACAATGTTATCGACATCGCTGCAAGTTGGTAGGGGGAGTAGAAAGTTCTGGCAGTTGGGCACAACGTTTGGTGACCAGATTGATCGATCGGAAACCTCTCGTCGAGAAGGACTCATCAAGAAAGCTTATTGGGATGCGGGAGGCGTCGGTTGTATCGTCCTGTGATAAAATGCTGTGAACAGTCTATTATGCCATCGAATACGATAAATTGACGAAACGTTACATATGGGCTAATGTCAATTGCGGTACTACTACAGTTGGGAGTCCCTGGGACTGCACAACTTCTGACCTCGAAAATATGTAGTACCTGCAGCAGCACCGTGACGGTGGTTCACGACGCATCACTTCGGCTTCCCACAGTCAAGGTTGTTCGTTGAGGTAAATAGACCGAAATTCTGGTTCGACATGTCAAACCTAACCAAAGTTGATGAGGCGAACAATATTCATGTCACATTGGTGGTATTGCTTCCGGTACATTATAACCAGGTCCGTCATCTTCAGAACCGTCACCCTTCACGGTATTTTGTAGATATAAATCGGTTGTGGGAAACGTCGCTGAACGACTTACTAATAGTAATTAGCCATTGACCTCTGCGATTAATATGTCATGATAAGTATCTTTCAGGTTGTGAAGGAGCCCAAGGAACTGGCATATGGTCCAGGTAGTGCATGTCGGTTTGTGATCAAAGGGTGGTAGCACTGGCCATTGGCAGGGTCAATTACAAAGAAAAGTGCAAGGGATGGTGGGAATATCATGGACATTGGACACTACCAGCCTTTTCAACCCATCAGGCATCTACGCCAGGACTGGGGATCAGTTCAAGGACAAACAATCTCCATCGCAGTCTTGTTCAGGGCAGAGTGCCAGTGTAGATTTTTGAGGTGCAGTCAATGCCTTAGAATTGTGCTGTTTGAAGTACAGACTCAAATGTACACGAAACTCAATATTCGAGGTGACATGGATACAGATGCATTCAAATGGTACGACGTCATGTCCTACACGATGTTAGCACGCTTTTGCGACTGCAACATGTGCAAAGAGCTGCGGTTCGATCTTGACACTACTCGTCGTAGACTATACTTGCAGGGCTCCTATAGCGGATTGAGGGGATAAAATTGAGCATAAAACTAGCATGAATTGGGCTTACCGCATTTCAACACCCTTTGCAACGTTCTCGATCAGCGAGGATGTAAATAAGTGAAAATGAGTCGCGAACCTTTTCCTTCCAACTGATTTGTGCTTTCAGTTCTGTGTGACCAAACAAAATGATGACGTCAAATTCAATCTGATAATAGTTCGATTGATCTGTAGCAGATTTCTTGGGACGAAGCGTTCGAGATAACTCGCCGAGGTCGGCATGAATGGTACACAGCGTGGAGAATGAGGCTGAATTGGATCAAGTCAGTATGAGTGAGATCAAGCCGCGAATAATTCATACACGGTTCAACGTCCAACCACTGTGGCTCCTGGAGCGCACCCTTGTAGCACAGTATGTCCGCGCTGTGACTTTTACATGCAGCAAGTGATGTTCGGATAGTATGGAAAGGCTTGCGGAATTCACGTAGCTCAGATACTTGAGTTCCCTGTAAAGCAGATCAGCATGTACCGAATGAGTAGAAATATTCTACTCACCTTCAGCAAGATACTCTCAAAATAACCATGGATACGTCGTTTGCCGGCGACATTGATGTAACTTTTATATCGTCGAGCCAGGTGCTCAGGATCTAGAAAGTCGTAAAGAATGTTGCATTCAATGCCGTAAGTGGCGCGTGCAACTCGAGAGGACACTAGGTGGTCAATATAGAACGAAACTGCCCCATCAGCAACAGCCTTGTTGCTGCGGTTACCTGATGAGAAGTAGTCACGATGATAGTCAAGAGCTTACACATGAGCATCAGGGCGACAGAGGGTGATGCCTAGAGGTAGAAAATATTCCTGGAGTCTCGTGAACAGCCAGTCACTGGCGGCAAAACCGCCAACCAAGCAAACCATCTTAACGATGATGTCATAATCCGCCTAGTATATGAGCGAAATATAATGCTCACACTAATTGGAGTCAAAGCCACGCGTCTCTGCTGCTCAAAAGCCTCAACGATAGCTTCGATGGATGGTTCAAACAAGTCGGCGACGTCCTGGCTGTACAATAAAACATGAGTGTCGTGAGGAAGGCATCCTAAAGAATATGGACGAACCCGGCCAATTTCAATTGCCCTGATCGAATGTCGTACTTCGGATCCTTGTCACGGATAGTACCAAACCTGATGTAAGATGGCTCATCGGGCTTACGGAACCGAAGTTTCGTGCTTTTGTCGAAGATATCCACCATTTGTGCGATGATCTTAGGGTTGGAGTAGTGCTCCGAGCCCGAAAGCTTCCCTGGGCAATCAAATAATTATTAGTTTTTGGTTCCCCGTACGATTGATTATTTCACGGACTTTGTAAAAGAGTACGAGCGCGACTAGTAACAAAGACTGAGCCCTGCAGGCAACCTGAGTGGGCTTCAGCAAGGGAACGACGCAGGAATGTGGGACTCACATTCAGCTGGGGCAATCTCCTCGAAAGAGGTCGGAGATAACTTCATCGAGTAGGCGCTGAGATCGATGGTTCCGCCTCCGGCATCAACAACAATGACTCCCTGGCTGTCAGATTGATCATCCTCCTCGTCGGAGTAATCTGACACATCTATAGGCGTTTGTAGAAAGTATATTCGATGCAATCACGCTGGTAACACAGAAATGAAGACTCGCTTCGCCCTCATTCAAGAGGTGCACGTGAGATTGCTCCTCCTTAGATGAGATAAGACCAGCGAGCTCGACAGCACGTCTAATTTGTTGTTGTTGTTGACCTTCCCAACCGTTCGGATGTGTGAGCACGAACTCAATGGAGTTCTCGACCGATCTCCAGAAATGCGGATGTGATTCCTGGATATAAGTTCGAGCGCATTGGAAGAGGTAGCGCATGAAGTCGGCGAGAACTTCTACTGCGGATTTGCCTTGTGGGAGAGGTTCTATATCATCATCCCGTATGTGAGATGATGGCAGATGCTTGGCGCGAAGATGAAGTTTCCACCTGACCAAGATCAATATACAGCCTATTTTTCCTCGACGATATACATACCATGCGAGCCTTACCCATCCCTCGTCTTCTGCCTGTTCGATAACATGCTCTTGTAGAGCCTCAGCACCCACGGCGCGGACGTCTCCCTGAAGGTCGTAGTAGAGAATTGATGGTATTTTGGAGTCACCTCCGACATGCTCTTGCGCAGGATATCTGCAATCCCACCATGAGCAAGAGACACGGTGCTTGAGCTGGCTACTGACCTTGCTACTCCTCGAATTACAGGCACCTCACCTGGGTCTAGCATACAATACGAGACTCCACTGAACGTGGTCCCAACATCAAATGCAAGCACTAGCTTTCGCGTTGGGCCCTTGTACGGTTCCCGTGGAAGCATGATAGTAATTTGAAGACTGGCCATTCATGTGTTGATGTTTATATGCAAAGGGGTGTGCCTTACATTTCAAAGGTCACATACCAAGGCTGGAGGCGCGGATCAAGGCGTGTGTGCCTCGTGTGGCAATTGATTGTGCTAGGACACAGCAGAGGCGTGCATGTCGTGCATCTTCTATGACCTATTCTGAACAAGGCAGTCCAAACCGGAACCCTACGCCCAGTTTCACGTACCATTCACTGAGGAATTTATTTGAGTTCGGATCTTACTTGTGCATGAGCGGCTTTGAAGTTCGAAGCTTCAACGTTGCATCCGAGAACGGAGGTCTGGCTTCAGAGTTGTTACAGTCGATCGGCCGCATTCCAATAAACAGTGCGCAATCAATAGCCTACTTATAACCTAAATTGAGAGCTGAGCGCTGAGCAACCACCTCGACATCGTGATGTACTATATCTCTCAACAGGCCTCATAGCACGTTCCAGCAGAGAATCCCTTCTATATATGGGTGTGCGAGTCAATAGTGACCATGCACTTTGAAAACGACATCAACTTGAAGCTTACGACATCACAGTAGCAGAGAGCGGTATGCTTGCATTTGCTCGCAGTGCTAACCTTGGTGCAGCCAAGGAACTGGCATATGGTCCAGGTAGTGCATGTCGGTATGTGATCAAAGGGTGGTGGCACTGGTTGGCAGGGTCAATTACAAAGAAAAGTGCAGCAAGGGATGGTGGGAATATCATGGACATTGGTACCAGCCTTTCCAACCCATCAGGCATCTACGTCAGGACTAGGGATCAGTTCAAGGACAAACATTCTCCATCGCAGTCTCGTTCAAGGCAGAGTGCCAGTGTAGATGCAGTCAATGCCTTAGAATTGTGCTGTTCGAAGTCCGGACTCAAATGTACACGAAACTCAATATTCGAGGTGACATGGATACAGATGATACAGATGCATTCAAACGGTGCGACGTCACTGTCCTACACGATGTTAGCTCGCTTTTGCGACTGCAACATGCAAAGAGCTGCAGTTCGATCTTGACACTACTCGTCGTAGACTATACTTGCAGGGCTCCTATAACGGATTGAGGGGACAAAATTTGATCATAAACCTATGAATTGGGCTTACCGCATTTCAACACCCTTTGCAACGTTCTCGATCAGCGAGGATGTAGATAAGTGAAAACGAGTCGCGAACCTTTTCCTTCCAACTGATTTGTGCCTTCAATTCTGTGTGGCCGAACAGAATGATGACGTCAAATTCAATCTCATAATAGTCCGATTGATCTGTAGCAGATTTCTTGGGACGAAGCGTTCGGGATAGCCCGCCGAGGTCGGCATGAATCGTGCATAGCGTGGAGAATGAGGCTGAATTGGATCAAGTCAGTACGAGTGTGATCAAGCCGCGAATAATTCATACACGGTTCAACGTCCAACCACTGTGGCTCCTGAAGCGCACCCTTGTAGCACATTATGTCCGTGCTGTGAGTCTTACATGCAGCTAGTGATGTTCGGAGAGTATGGAAAGACTCCCGGAATTCTCGCAGCTCAGATACTTGAGTTCCCTGTAAAGCAGATCAGCATGTACCGAATGAATAGAAATATTCTACTCACCTTCAGCAAGATACTCTGAAAATAATCGGGGAGAAGTCGTTTGCCGGCGACATCAACGAAACTTTTATATTGTCGGGCCAGGTGCTCAGGATCTTGAGAGTTGTATATAGGATTGCATTCAATGCCGTAAGTGGCGCGTGCAACTCGAGAGGACACTAGGTGGTCAATATAGAACGAAACTGCCCCATCAGCAACAGCCTTGTTGCTGTGATTTAATGAGTAGGAGTAGTCACGTTGGTATTCGAGGGCTTACACATGGGCATCAGGGCGACAGAAGCTGATGCCTAGAGGTAGAAAATATTCCTGGAGTCTCGTGAACAGCCAGTCACTGGCGGCAAAACCGCCAACCAAACAAACCAACTTCATGACGATGTCACGATCCATCCAATATAAGACCGAAATATAATGCTCACACTAATTGGAGTCGAAGCCACGCGTCTCTGCTGCTCAAAAGCCTCGATGATAGCTTCGATGGATGGTTCAAACAAGTCTGCAATGTCTTGGCTGTACGATAAAACGTGAGGGTTATGAGGAAGGTATCCTAGAGAATATGGACGAACCCGGCCAATTTTAATTGCCCTGATCGAATATCATACTTCAGATCCTTGTCGCGGATGGTACCAAACTTGATGTAAGATGGTTCATCAGGCTTACGGAACCGAAGTTTCGTGCTTTTGTCAAAGATGTCCGCCATCTGTGCAACGATCTTAGGGTCGGAGTAGTGCTTCGAGCCCGAAAGTTTCTCTGGGTCAAGTGACTGTCAGTTGTTGGTTTATGCATGACCAATTCATTCACGGACTTTGTAAAAGAGTACGAGCGCGACTAGTAACAAAGACTGAACCTTGCAGGGAACCTGAGCGGACTTCAGCAAGGGACCGACACAGGAAAGCGGAACTCACATTCAGCTGGGGCAATCTCCTCGAAAGAGGTCGGAGATAACTTCATCGAGTACGCGCTGAGATCGATGGTTCCGCCTCCGGCATCAACAACAACGACTCCCTGGCTGTCAGATTGATCTTCATCATCATCAGAATAATCTGATACATCTATGGGTGTTTGGGAGAATGTATCCGATGCAAACATGTTAATAACACAGAAATGAAGACTCGCTTCGCCCTCAGTCAAGAGGTGCACGTGCGATTGCTCCTCCTTAGATGAGATGAGGCCAGCGAGTTCGACAGCACGTCTAATTTGTTGTTGTTGTTGACCTTCCCAACCGTTCGGATGTGTGAGCACAAATTCAATGGAGTTCTCGACCGACCTCCAGAAATTGAGATGTGATTCCTGGATATAAGTTCGAGCGCATTGGAAGAGGTAGCGCATGAAGTCGGCGAGGACTTCTACTGCGGATTTGCCTTGTGGGAGAGGTTCTATATCGATATCCCGTATGTGAGACGATGGCAGATGCTTGGCGCGAAGATGAAGTTTCCACCTGACCAAGATTAATATACAGCCGATATTTTTTCCTCGACGATATACATACCATGCGAGCTTCACCCATCCCTCGTCTTCTGCCTGTTCGATAATATGCGGTTGTGAAGTCTCAGCACCCACAGCGCGGACGTGACCCTGAAGGTCGTAGTAGAGAATTGATGGTATTTTGGAGTCACCTACGCCGGTACTCTCTTGCGCAGGATATCTACAATCTCACCATGAGCAAGAGACATGGTGCTTGAGGTGGCTACTGACCTTGTTACTCCTCGAATTACAGGCACCTCACCTGGGTCTAGCATACAATACGAGACACCACTGAACGTGGTTCCAACATCAAATGCAAGCACTAGCTTTCGCGTTGAGCCCTTGTACGGTTCCCGTGGAAGCATAATAGTAATTTGAAGGCTGGCAATTCATGTGTTGATGTTTATATGCAAAGGGGTGTGCCTTACATTTCAAAGGTCACATACGAGGTGCAGATCAAGGCGTGTGTGCCTCGTGTGGCAATTGATTGTGCTAGGATAGAGCAGACGCGTGCATGTCGTGCATCTCCTAATAGACTCCTATGACCTGTTCTGAACAAGGCAGATCCTCCAAACCGGAGCCCTACGCCCAGTTTCACGTACCATTCACTGAGGAATTTATCTGAGTTCGGATCTTACATGTGCATGAGCGACTTCAACGTTTCAACCCTGTGCACGTGCATTCGATATATTGGGACTTAGCATCGACTTGGCGTCGCTCGCTCTGCCAATCAGCCTGGCGTACACGGCCTGTTCTTTTAGTAAATGGTTTGAATTGGGTTTTATGGTCAAGACACTGTTATCTGAAGTGAAGTGTCGATTGAATAGGATGTCGTCAGATTTGAGTCACTGCAGCTTGAAGTCGGATTGTCTTGCTTCGAGACTGGTCGGTACCGATGAAGTTTATTATCAATGTTTTGTTGCATGAGGACGTTGACCTTTCTTGATGTTACATCTGTTGGCAGCGCGAAGTAATTATGTAACACAAACTTACCTGCCCTAAACCATGTTGATTCTTCACTGTCACTCATGATCAGTGATAGTTAGTAAGAACCTTCGTTCTGGTCTTGGCTCACTCCTCCCGAGAAGCAGAGAGGGCGGGCTTCAAACCACCGGGCCTCCCCTCGAGGACGCTACACGAGAGTTCGGAGGTGGAAACAACCCCATGCCCCATCAGGCGCTGCACAACCATGCGCAACCTAATAACGATACTAGAAACCAACCAAAAAAGCGAAACAAAACAAGAGCTAACCTCCATATCGCATCCCTGAACATGAAAGGGAGAACATCCTCGCAACTAGACCACAGTGCAATATCAAAATGGTCAGTCATACACCAAGTTATGAGAGAGAAAAAAATAGGAATCCTGTGCCTACAAGAGATGCACCTAACAGAAGAACATGAAAACCAAATAAACACTCTATACTCCCGCAGACTAAGAGTAATCAACTCCAGAGACAGAGAATGCCCAGGATCATTAGCTGGAGTAGCCTTTGTACTAAATAAAGAATTAACGAACACTGAAAACATTGAGTTTAAAGAGATCATACCAGGAAGAGCGCTAATCTTAAAAACCTGATGGCATAACAACGAGGAACTCGCCGTCCTCAATATATACACCCCAAACAACCCAGCGGAACATCATAACTTCTGGACAACCATTAAAGACTCGGAAACGAGCAGAAACAACCAACAGATTGACTTACTACTAGGAGACTTCAACCTAACAGAAGACCCACTAGACAGAGCCCCCACACGAACGGACAATGAAGCAGCGACCGACGCTCTCAGGGACCTAAGAGAAACGTTAAACGTACATGACTCCTGGAGGAAAACACACCCTACATCTCGTCTATTCACCTTCTACAGCAATGCAAACTCCTACTCCAGACTAGACAGAATATACTCCTCCCCCTCACACGATAATAAGCCTGTATGACTGGTCAGCATGCACATCAGCCATCCCGACGGACCACCATATGATCCTAGTGAGATACACACCCCTGAATATGCCACACATAGGCAAGGGACGATGGTCATGGCCACTTGGCCTTGTAAACAACGAGAAACTATTGAATAAAATGAGTAAATTAGGACAAATGACACAACGAAAAATAGAAACAAACCAACAACCAGGTGGACTTAACCCACAGTCAGAATGGGAGGACTTCAAGATTAAAATACGCCAAGAGGCAAAGAAAACATCCAAAGAACATATGTATAAAATCAACACCAGAATAAACCAACTAGAAAACGACATCAAACTCACCCTACGAAATGACGACATAGACACCAACAGCAACACAAGGAGCCAAAAAGCATGGCTTGAAAGCGAAATTAACCACATGGAAAAAAAAACGATTCAAGAACCTTCAGCTTCAATCAAAAGCGAAATGGAATGCCGCCAGGGGAAACCATTAGCAAGTACTGGTGTAAGATAAACACACCAAAAAAGCCGCGAGACATAATCTACCAACTTAAAATACCAAACTCAAACCAATTCACCTCACACTCTGGCAAGATGGCAGAAATCGCGAAACAATACCACGAGTCCCTCCAACAAGAGAACATACACCCTGCAATACAACTGAGAAAAGACGAAGCAAAACAAAAAACAATGAATGAGATACCAAGCGAACAAAAGTTCAATGACAATAACTCCCCCCTAAGTCAACTCCTAGAGGAACACCACATCCATGAAGCGTTATATTCCTCGAAGTCCAGTAGTGCCGCAGGAATTGATGGAATACCATACGAGATATGGAAATGACTACACGAAAAACACTTAACAGACTCAGAGGACAATGAACCAAGCTTTAATATAATCAAAACACTTACCTTAGTCATAAATGATATACAAAAGAATGGAGTAAAAGACGAAACTGAATTCACGTTAGGTTGGATGTGCCCGATATACAGTATAAGAAAAAAGAATGTACCGAAATCGCCAACTATAGACCCATAATGCTACTAAACACGGACTATAAACTCTTAACAAAAGCGTTAGCAATACAATTAGCCAGAGCAGCCCCGAGACTAATACACCCAGATCAAAGCGGATTCATACCTAATAGATCAATATTTGACCCCATCCGTCTTGCAAAAATGATGATTGAATACGCTGACATCTCAGAAGAAGACGGCGCCCTTATTGCGCTTGACCAAGAAAAAGCATATGACTGAATCAGCCATGATTACCTGATAGAAACGCTCCAAACCTTTAACCTCCCGAATATGTTCATAAACACAGTCAAAGCCCTATACTCAAACACCCACACAAGAGTAGCTATAAATGGTATGTTGAGCGAACTGTTCAAGGTAACAAGGGGAGTAAGACAGGGAGACCCACTGTTGTGTTTACTCTTTGACCTGGCCATAGAACCACTGGCGTGCACCCTAAGAAACTCCAACTTAATAAAAGGCTACAACATCCCAGGAATCACTCACTGAGTGAAAATAAACCTATACGCCGATGACACAACAATATACCTGAACAAAAACGACAAATACTCCAACCTTGAAAACATACTAAACGAATGGTGCCTAGCCTCGGGAGCCAAATTCAATATGGACAAGACAGAGATAATACCGATTGGGTCAAAAACTCACTGAGAACGAGTGATCACAACAAGGAAACTCAACCCAGACGACACCCCCCTCAAAAACTCCATCAGAGTAGCCCCAGACGGCCACCCAATAAGATCATTAGGAGCCTGGATAGGCAATGAAACAAACGACGACCACGCCATGGGAACCAATCCTAGACAACATAAGCGAAACATTAAACCATTGGAACAAAGGTCACCCATCCCTAGACGGTAAACGTCTAATTGCCCAAATGGTAATTGGAGGCATGACACAATTCCTGGCAAAAGCACAAGGAATGCCCAAGAACATCGAAACCACACTAACAAGAATAATGAGGAATTTTATCTGGAATAACGAAAAAACCTCACCCATCAACCTAGAGCAACTACAAAAACCAAGAGCGGAAGGAGGAATTAACCTGATAGACCTTACAGCAAGAAACGAAGCAATTGAAGTGACATGGCTCCGCTCCTATCTCGATCTGTCAACAAAGAGACCAGCATGGGCCTTCCTAACAGACATTCATCAATAACCTTAAGCTGACAGGAATCAACAACATGACAGACCTTAACACATTCCCCCAATCCTGGAACCCACCAACAAAAGGGACAAGAGCGAACAACATACCAAAAGATATAATCAATATGCTAAAAATAGCGAAGAAATACAATGTTAGCTTCGCACCAATCAAACTCTCAAAACAACTAAAAAAACAATTACCTGCATGGTACCACCTAGGCGCCCCACCCAAAACATACCACAAACAAAAAAACGAGTGCCTCCCAGAAAATCAAACACTTAATTAAAATAAGCAAAAAATCTCACTCACCAACAACGAAACAACCGATAGCAACAAAAAACACTACCCTCGAAAGAACTGCGCATGCAAATACTGTAAGAAAGATAGAGATAAAGGATGCGAAAACCCACATAAATGTGCCATCATAGCGAAAGAAATACTAAACAAAATCACCCCAAAATTCAATACAAAATCCAAACCAAAAAAAGACAGCCTATCACTCACCCACAGCAGAAAAGAGAAAAACCAACAAGCACACGAGCAAAGACAGGGAGAGATCATCTTTGACCCCACAACAACGATACGAACAACATTTGGAGACTGCTTTAGAATCTTTACCGACCCATCAAAACAATCAGACAGACCAGCTCACCGCCTGCAAGCCCCAATGAGAGGACTAAACATCATAGAAGAACGCATCTCCATCTACACAGATGGCTCATGCCTAAATAACAGAAAATACAATGCAAAATCGGGTAGTGGAATATGGATATCAGCGGAAAACGAACAAAACAAGAGAATAAGAATACCTGGACACCAGCATTCAAACCAGATTGCCGAAGTAACAGCGATCCTAGTCACCCTACAACAAACAGAACCCTACATCCCTATAACATTCATATCAGACTCAAGATACGCAATTGACGGACTCACCAAACACTTCAGTCAATGGGAAGATAAAGGATGGATAGACATAGCGAATAGCGAATAGCGACTACCTAAGAGCCACACTGTACCACCTACGAAAAAGGTCAGCACAAACATCGTTCATATGGACGAAAGGGCACAACGGAGACCAAGGTAATGAACAGGCAGACCGCCTGGCCCTAGAAGGAGTGAATAAACCCACCGAAGACCAAATAGACCTCTCGATCCCCAATGAATGGAACCTACAAGGAGCAAAACTATCCTCAATATTACAATCACTCACATATAAAGGAATAAAGAAACAAAACGGGACCAAGAACCCACCAAGAAGAGTGACAACAGGTAATCTCGATATCGCAAGATATGCGATCCAAGAAATCACAGGCAACCTCGAACACAACAGCGCCATATGGACTGGATGCTGAAATAAAGACATACAAAAAACAATACGTCAATTCTTATTCAAAGCAATACATGGAGCTTACCGCATCGGAGAATACTGGCTAAACATCCCTAATTATGAACACCGTGCCAAATGCACGATGTGCCATGCAGAAATTGAATCTATAGAACATATACTGTTAGAATGCCCGAACAACTCACAAAAAACAATATGGAAACTCACGAAAGACATATGGCCAACAAAATTCGGCACCTGGCCAAGAATCAAACTAGGAACGATCCTAGGCTGCGGGAACTTACAACTGAAAAAACAAACACCTGACGAACAAAACCCAAACGAAAGAGAGAACAACAACAACAACGAAGCAAACGACAAGACAAAAGGCGCAGCAAGACTTCTAAGAATCCTCATCTCAGAATCCGCTTATCTAATCTGGATAACAAGATGTGATAGCACCATTAATGAAAAACTTACACAACAGACACGATAATCAAACGATGGACCAATAGAATCAATAACAGATTACAACTAGACAGAATATCCGCAAACAAAATAATAAGGACTAAAAAATTCACAGAACTAGTTACACATACCTGGGAAAACACCATCCAAACAAACCCCAATACTCAAATACAAAAAGACTGGGCTACCGCCCTAGAGGTTTTAGTGGGTATTAGATCACCCAGGCCCTCTACGATCGAGGCCCCCTAGGTAATACAGAGTCCCACACACCCCGCATAATATGGGAGTGCATAAACGCATTTTTCCTCAGACCGGGGTTTCCCGAAACCCTGCTATAGCGCGTATACGTAGAACTAGACTTAGTCAGCTGCTACCAATACATTTCGCTTGTCCAAAAAAAAAAGAACCTTCGTTCATCTATGTTTGTCTTTGGGAGACCAGTCCTTCACAGTGAATTACACCCTTATAGCCAGCGATGGCAAGTTATATTACTTCTCCTCACCTTTAATACCTGTCGGGAAGCCACTCTGAGCGATACTGCATTCAGGTCTATTCAAATTTCGTGCATCAGTGACGACTATCATTTTGCCAAAGCGATCCAGGATCTAATTTGCCTACTTATATACTTAGCGTGCATGTGACAAGCTGCTCACGGCTGAATGATACCTGGAGCCCCAATTCTGCCAATGGAGACGATAGTTCAGGGATCAACTCCTTTGCATCAGATTCAGTGCACCATGCCATACTCGAGGACTGTGTGGCATGCTGAATGTTATGATGTTTACATCAGAAGTTCTGTATGGCACGTTCATGATGCATGATGGCTCATCCATGAACGGAGGTCTGGCTTTAGAGTTATTACAGTTGATCGGTCGCATTCCAATAAACAGTGCGCAATCAATAGCCTACTTATGACCTAAATTGAGAGCTGAGCGCTGAGCAACCACCTCGACGTCATGGTGTACTATATCTCTCAACAGGCCTCGTAGCACGTTCCAGCAGAGGATCCCTTCTATGGGTGTGCGAGTCAATAGTGACCATGCACTTTGAAAACGACATCAAGCTTACGACATCATAGCAGCAGAGAGCGGTATGCTTGCATTTGCTCGCAGTGCTGACCTTGGTGCAGTGTGAACCCTGCCAGCCGCTGTTGGTCTATTGTTGCGCATTAATGGGCACAGTGAACACGACGTGGAATATAGTGTCGACCTACATCTTCAGCATTTTTGCAGCACACCAACGTGGCGTCATTCTCACAAGTTGAGACTGCAGACGCAGCTGTGACGCCAGCAAGGGCAAGGATGGCAAGAACGATACGTATGAACATCATGGTGGTTGATGGACACCAGATGGTAAGGGGAAGGCAGCTTTTATAATTTTCTGTGCACGTATGTAATAGGTCATGGCACTCATCATGATCGCTATTTAGTTAGCGCAACGGAGTAAATTCCCTTTCAACCAGTTGACGTACGATAGACATATGCAGATATTTGAATCGTTCGTGTTGTAATTGAACCAACTGATGCTGGTATCGTGTACTCGGGTAATCCAACCAGCGACATTGACGACGTAGTAAGACTCGAGCACTGACGGCATCGGGAGCAGAGCCGGGTAGCTACTTGCACGTGATCCACTAGGGATGGATAACGCGTAGGTGATTTCCCATCATTTGGCTAGTACCTGTCGTCTATTGTGTTGGTCCATGTCATTACAGTTCTTGCCGTATGATCTTCTATTCAATATCGCCCAGGATCTTGACATCGATGATGTGCATAATCTCCAGGCGGTCAGTATATTTTGGTCTCATAATACCATGATATGATCTTATAGCTGACTCAATCTTTCCGTTAGACTTGCAAGTCCTTGCGTTTGTTCACCCTTACCAGACCCGTATATCGCCAGCTAGCCCACGACTTACTTGCTAGATCCAGGCCCCTTCCTCTCCACTCCTTCCAGCGCCTCTCTGATCTCTCAACACCCGCGCTCATTGCTGCTGTCGACCGCGCACGAGGTTTTGAGAAGGCATGGGCGATCCGCGCCCCTCGACCGGCTCGACCAAATCCGTACTACGGAAACCAGTGGTACATCACTATTAGCGTACCTTCCCATGAAGAGATCGATTGGCTATCTCCCATCACCAGCAGCTACACACTCTGTGCGACTAAGAGCGGCCGTGTCTTATGCTGGGATGTGAGGAGGGATATCTGCCTTGCTGAGTGGGACCCGAGGTCCTTGACCTGTTCCGGTGGAGGAGACGAAGATGAAGACGAGGACGATGAGGATAAATGGGAGTTATGGAAATGCCGTGTCGAATTCGAAGAGCGCACAGTATATTTCACCATGGCGAGGGTTCTCAAAGGGTTGCCAGTTTTTCATTTTCTTTGATCTTCAGACTCAACTGACACGCCTTCTCAGACATCATGATGACCGCGTGATGGAATTCATGCTCATGCGATTATTCTTCCCTCACGAACTCGACGATTACGACGAAATAAATCAGGCACAACTCTACGTCCAATCTCCAATTCTTTCTCACCTCGATCATTATGCCAGTGCTGCTGAGCCTCAGCCACGGCAACGTGAAGGGGACTCTCCAATCCAATTAACGCCTAGGGTCCCATCGCCCACGCAAGATCCGCCCCTGTTGATCCCGATTTGCGATCAACCCCCCACCCCCACTCCTTCACCACCCACCTCCCAAACTCCATCACCGCAAGACTCATCCCTTCTTCACTCCGGCAGCTTCGGCCCATCCAGTGCTACATCCAGCGCCCAATGCTCCCCGATGGCAATCAATGCGATGCTACCGCCCGATTCTGCAGAATGCAGCGATCCCCCGCAATTAAGCGGAATTCCTTCCAATCAGGCGAATACAGTTGGAATTAGAGGTGATGGTGGTGCCGGGGAGCCGTACCAGGGACCTGTTTTCTGCCATCCCTCCCTCCGAGCGATGTTCATCCGCAGCGCGCCTGCGACACCCTCTTGGGAGAGATATATCCCGCTTCCTATGAATTTTGGTGAGCATTTACCTTTTATTTTTTTTTATTTGTTGATGTGCCATTAAACATTGTATTCTCACAGATCAACCCCCACCTCCGCCCCCAGTGCCAACTATTCCCATTCCAGAATCGGCACGACCAGTATTCGACACGCTCACGAGCTTCCATACAACGGGGGTCATAATGAACGTATTCCTTCTTGACCCGCCACGTCGCTTGTTAAGCGCTTTTGTATGGATTGCGAGTAGTAATACTATCGGTAAGTATCAAGATCAGGATACCCAAATGTATTCTATCTCCTGCCGTTACTATCATTGCCATTTATTTGAAGCTGCGTACTGACTACTTTGCGTTGCATATGACAGGGTTGTACGTACTCCTTGACTGGGCGAAAGACGACTATGTGTTTGTGGATACTGGTGTTGGATGTGTGAGTGCTCTTTGTCGTTATTGTGTTTCCTAGTTACTATTGCTCCATGTTTGGTATGACGCACGCATTGGTTTGGTACGCATACAGTTAATGCCACGTTCCGCAACTCCTGTGCCATTTTTGGCATTTACACGAATATGGTGGCTTCAACATCACGCATATATTTATTCAGTTGCTTTGCCATACGATATTTTCACCTGTTAACATCTTTTTGCAGCTTATCTCTTCCAACTGGTCCTGCATCCTCCACGAAGACCAAATCGTAATCCACAGCGAAGAAGCCGATGCCGCCTACCAGCACTTTTACCCGCTTGAGGTGCTCAGAACATACGGCCGTCCCCGCTGCACCGCTTCTCCGGCCACTCATGCTCATGCACAGACTCCACCTCATGCAGAAGAAGGCGCCCCACAGGAGGACAACGGCGAGGACATAGCAGACTCGCTGAAGAGCTTATGGAATAAGCTCCCAAAAATATGTGCGAGACTTGCGCCGAGTAGAAGCATCTCAAAGAATTTCGTGTTTCCTTCTGTACCGGGGACCTCGGGTGCAGTGGTCGGCATGCCTCCTGTAGGTAATGAAGATGAAGAAGACACTGAGGAAGAGGATGGAGCTGGTGCGGTGGAAGAAGAAGATCAGGCACAGGCCGAAGATAACACTGAGCCCGTTAGTGAGGAAGAACAGAACGGCGCGACTGAGGTATCTTCTACAGTAACTCTCGCTGAGGATGAACAGTCGGTGGGTCATGAAGAAGAGCCACCAGATGACGAAGAAGAATCCGAAGATACTCACGAGGATGAAGAAGAAATGCCTTCGACTCCGAAAAGGAAAAGCGAAAGGCGTACACGTTTCGAGGATGAAGAAGAAGCAGGAGATGGCAGTCGTGCAGACGGGCCCAGCGACTCCCAGGGTGGCGAGGATGAAGTGAGGGTCGACAATGAACTTAACGCAGGGTCTTCTTCCTCAAGCCAAGCCAGTCCCAATCCTGAACCTGTACCGCAAGACGACGAGGATGAATCATCTTCTCAATCCACCACTTCAGCCACTTCAGGACCTCAGCAGCCCACTCAAGATGTAGTAGATCCGGCAACGCCTGAATCGTTCACAAACCCTTATCCGTTCCCCCCTTGGTACCCCGAGTCTGCACATTTTGTGCGGCAGTGGTGGCCTACCCTCCCTGGCGTCCCGCGGTTGAGCTGTACGGTTGTTCTCCTCGCAGCACATGACCATGAGACGCACCACACGCGTTTTGTGCTCGCGCAGCATTATTTCAAGGTCCCAATAGCCCCTGAGGGGCTACCTGTTGTAGGAGAATCAAGCACTAGCAGTTCATCTCGTTCTACACAAGCGAACGACGACGACATGCTTCATTTGTGGTATGTCAGCACGCCGTTTGAAGTCGTATGCGTGCTCGAAGAGGGGGATGACGATGAAGATACTGCCGATCGGCCACGACCTCTCGTGGCTGTTGATTTTGGGCACGCAGTATGGGTGGAGTATGGTGCTTCTGTTGTACCTCCCGCCCTTAATGTTCGCGCCCACGCCGACAGCAATTCTCCCGGCGTATATGACGCAGATATTGTTCAACCAAATACAGAGCCAGACACGCAGCCTCATGCCCACTTTGCGCATTTCGAGAACGATCACCCACATCCGCATCCGCGGCGGCGGGTTCCTAAATGTCTGCGCTTCGTTACCTTCCCTCCTGTGCATGGCCGCCGGGTGCGGACTGAAGAGGCGGTGGTGCGCACGCTCGAGATCCCAGAGGAGCTGGACTTGGATGTCGTTGAGACGATTAATATTGATCAGAGCCAGGGGGCTGTAATTTTGAGTGTGAGGGACGGTAAGATCTTTATCTTGAGGTATGAATGATATTTTTGGAGAGGGGATGCGGACGGATATTTGCTACACAGAGTTTATGATATACGATCGACCCCGCAAAAGCCGTCCTCCGATAAGTTGGGGACTGTACCTGGCTGTACCTATGCAGACATATGTATATATCATACAAAATAAGATCTCTGTTACTCACATTGATACTAGTAGCAGTACCGCAATGACTAGTACATATATAGTTTACCACTTCAAGCATTGAGAACCGAAAAATTCACTTGATCTTCTTTAAATGGGATCAGTCACATGAGACCCTATGTAACTAGTAGGGCCAGCATAAGGACAGCCTAATGCCGTTTCTGGCTTCTGGTCCTGGACAGTCGTGGAACTGATTATGAAAATTGCGGCTTGATGCATATGATATTTTCTCTACATCCCGGACCACTCCATTTCATAGCCCTGCCCGTCTTGTCTCAAAATACCGCAGCTGTCAAAGGGTGGGGCTCAGTGGGTCATGACTCATGAGTAATACGACTCTAGTAGATAGTCGTTTCTTTGAATTCTCTATTCAGTATCAAAACTTGAGTTGTTCTTGGCTGTCGGACTCCTACCCACTCGGCGACGGGGTGTTTAACGAATCCGAGGGCAAACAAGACAGCGAGACTTAAGCTTGGGTGTAATTACATAATTAATTTTGTCAGAAGCCAGCTTTGTGGACGATATCATCTCTAGTACTATATCGCATCGCATCGATGACATATGCATTGTGAGGAAGCTAGCTATTAGTAAGTAATATTGGCTGCAAACTTGTCCGAGCGAGCATAGCTTGCCATCCAGGCCTGCCAGTTACCTGTCTTTCCGAGTCACCTTGTACCGAGCACGGCCGAAGGGGATCACTTGTAATTACATAATAGTTAATAAGCCTCCACACTTTGCAAGCAATCTGGAGTGGTGAATTGATCGATCGTGGCGCTATCCGACCGTTCCGCCCAATATTCTGATGGCGCGGCGTTGGCCTGAGCTCGATCGAGGGTTATGCATAAGTCCAAAGTTGCGGTGTTTGAAATGAAGTTGCATCTATTTGTTCGAGGCACTAGGATGAGTACACACCGCCGACTGGTTTGGAGTCTGTGTTGTCACCAGAATTCTTGCCAAAGGCCGAAAGTCCCTTGTCAACATGTTCACTTGTCAATGATTATGATCATGACATCAAGGCAGGGAAACACTGCATTTATTGACTGTCAACTAATAATCCCGTCTGGTTTGGACACCGGTATGCGTGCCAGATGGGCCCACTGCTGCGGCGAGATACAACGTAGGTCCCATGACATTTTATTGTAGGCAGCGTTTCTGACACAGGTTTTTGGATCGTTTCCCGGAAAAGTCATATACGATCAAAATGTATCTATAGCTTTTCTATAGAATAATTAGGAGCTGCAAGTGCCTTGCTTTCAAAGCCTGTGTACTACTATGATATCAATATTATGCTCCGATCCACAGTCAAACATCCGCGACTTTACCGAGGCTTGCATTCTTACCGCTTTCCGAGAAATTCACGTCTTAAATCCATTATTAAAAGATGAGCATGCATTTGCATAAGTAAGGCTGAATCTCATAAGCCTATGCATGAACTCATAAGCTTACCCTTCCAGATCCGGATGGACGCCAACATCACACCCATCGACGTCCTCATGGCTTGACGTTGTTGAGCAATGCACAAACTTGACCAATGATGGAAGCTCGTTGCATCATAGAACTTTAAGACGTGCATCCGGTGATCAAGATTCAACGACTTCAACCCTGCGCTCGTGTCTTAAGCTGCTTGACCAGCACTGTGACAGGCTTAACAGTACTTACAAGGAAACTCTCGAGATTCGCGCCCGCATTGCAGAGATTCTTGCCAACTCCCAGTCGGAGGTCGCCATGGGGAATGTGGGCACATGGGATAGCAGCGTTGACCTAATCTTCGGTGATGAGTCCTCCGACTATCACGCCAGTTGCACTCAACGAGCGTGATGCTAATTCACTCTCGTTAACCCCACCAAACCTTTCCCTCCTATCACAGCCGCTAGTATTCCAACACTTGCACAGTCAACCATCAGCACATGAGTACGAATCTCTTTTGCAACCATCTGTCGGAGTCATCAGTAGCCTGCCAGAGGGGACAGACCCTCCCATCCACCGATTTTCTCAAGGTAAGTTTACTACATTTGCAGCCTTTTAAATATACTTACTGCATGAGAAAATAGAACCATTACTCCCGGGTGCATCCGGTTCCGTCAGCTATGAGCTTGGTACACAGCCATTCCAGAAATTCTTACCGGAAGATGACACATGCTCTGAGGAGCTGACTTTATCTGACCCTTCAGTCAGACACCACCTGTATCTCCCCGTTGTGCAGGATGACGAGGATAAGGTAAAGTGCATGTGGTTGGGGTGTTCAAGTGTCATCAGGAAGGATAACTACACTCGCCATGTGAATGAGGTTCATAGGCGTCAGTTTAAGGCTGTCTGCGCCATCTGTGGAAAAGAGTTCCTGCGTCCATACATGAAGAAGACCCATATATGTCCTGGTCGATATGCCAAACGTAGTAATTCCTAGACCGAGGAAGCTCACAAGGCGTCTATATCCATGTTTATTGTATATCGTTCGATTTTCACCTACATTCTCAACACCATCATTTTCCCGCTTCATTTTGAAAAGCAATTCAATCCTCTCTGAGATCTCTGATGAACACACCTTATTGGACCAGTTGCACGATTTCGACGTCCTGCTACAAGTTCCTGAAAGGCTGAGCCAGATTTCGCATGATTGACACTGGGCTTGCATGTGACACTGATTCATGTTCTTGGGCCTGGGATATAACACACTCGTGCGACGGCATCCACGAAATCACGAAAACACAGCCCAGCACTGGAGCCGGAGAAGGGCAAACAGCACTCGTTGCTCTGGCCAGCGGACCGCATTGGCAGGCGAATTCAATTTGTGCGTCTCGTCGACTCTTCCCAAGCTAGACCTTAGTATCTGATAGACGAGGAAAAGACAGTTGTTCGTTCCGGAATCCGGGGTCAGATTGGCGGAAAAGTTCAAGCCTTTTCAATACTTAGTGACGGTCGTCTGCCAGTGTACGCAAGCGCTGAGCTGACCAACCACAGTCTGGGACCTGCTTCTTTTCTCCACCGCTTAATCTAGTCAGCAATATTCAAGAAGATGGTCGTCAGAAAACATCCAGACCCGTAATCTTCTGGTGTTCACGGTGATCAGAGATCACTGGCTTATTCTAAGGCGTAGTTTGGCGGCATCAATGAGAGGGAATATTCCCAATACAAGCGAGCTGCGTTTCCGCGGATTTTTGCCTGAGTATTTGATTCATGAAGTTGGTAATGACGAGCATGGGCCTACCAGGGCCTACCCCGGATGGCAGGGTCGAAGATGTCGATGAAGGCTGGCCTTGATATCGCCCTTCCGAAGATAGTCCAGACAGACACAGTGTTGTGCAGATTGTTATTACTCGTCTTCAAGAGTTACATAGCCAAAACTGGTCGCACTGCTCGATGTCATCCCCTTCGTTTGTTGCGCATTGCCTAGCTCTTGTCTGCTCTAGCGTCCAGTCTCTGCGCATGTCGAAAAGTAAGTGGACATCAGGCCACCGGTGTTTCAAGCCTCCTTCATGGCACATCTTCTAACTCGGATAAGCGCAGCCTGTTCAATGTTGGTGTCTGTCGCGGATTACTCCAGTGGATCTCCGAGTCTTTTCAAAAGGATTGGCAATATAATTTGAGTATGCAAGCGGAGACTTCGTTCGTTTTCGGCGTTCTTCAAACGCCGATAAAGGGGAAAGATAGGATTTAGAGTGGAGCTTGCGGTAGTCTTGATTATTTGTAAGAGGCAGCAAGCCTCACGCCCAGTCTCTCACCTTGCTTGAGCCAAGCTTGCACCAGCAAATTTTCATAGCTTATCGCCGACCGTGATAATCTTAATCGGCCCATGGGCCATGGTCGAATAAGAAACATGCTCTCATGTGTTAAAATATCTCCAGGGTTGATTTATATCCGATCGGTGACTCCACTTGTCCGACCTCCCAGGTTTTTTCATCAACCTTTCTGTCCAACTTCTCCATGTCGGACAAGCGGGATCTCGAAAGTAATGACTCTACGACGCTAACGAGCTTGAAGAAGTACCTTTTCACGGATATCGATGGAGACAAAGCTACTGCTCCGCTGTCTGCATATTGTTTTATGACTGGTTTTATGTGCGTCTTCCGATATCCTCCGTGCTTCCCAACCACTCACATTCGTCCTCATCTCCAGCGACGCTGTCTGTTTCTCTGCCATCTTCGTATGGTGTGCTTTTCAAACCGGAAACACCGTACAGGTACGATTTGACATTCTTCGTTACTCGGCCCATGATCAAAGTACTCATGTATCTATGTCTAGCTCGGACTCGCCATCGCCCGCCTTTTTAATGGCCAACATGACTACTCTTTCCATATCGCAGATCAACAAGCCCTCTGCTCCCTCATCACGTTCATCTTGGGCGCATCCATCGCCCGCATCGGTGACAAGATGGGTTGCAAAACCCGGGCATGGCTGGCTCTCGGCACTTTCATCCAGACCCTCTTCACCATGGCTGCAGCCATCGCCATCTGGAAGAGCGGGCAGTCGGCCGTTGCGGATTCACGTGATGATCCTGCGTGGACCAATACGCTGTCCTTTGTCTGTGTTGGGTTCATGAGCGCAAGCATGGGTCTTCAAGGAATCATGGGCAAGAGAACGAATACACAGTTTACCACCACGGGTGAGTTTTTTCCACATCATTCGCTTGTTTCTTGACATCCCATACTGAATGTGCCATTCAGTGGTATTGACGACGACTTGGTGTGAGCTGATGGCTGACCCTCAGCTCTTCAACATTCGTCGACTCGTCATCTCCCGCGATCATAAGATCATGGCCATCGGCTCGTTGTTCTTGGGCGGGTTTTTGGGACGTGCATTACTCGACGTAATAGGGTCCGCTGGTACTCTTGGCGTTGGCACGGGCTTGAGGTTTATTGTCAGCATCTGGTGGCTCTTTGTCCCCGGCAAGGCAGCGAAGCAGTGACCGTCAAAGTCCATAACATTTACTGTAAGCAAACATAGATGGGTTGTAGAACTGATACAAGCGTTGTTTTTTTGTAATGATGAGGAACTTCTCTGACGCTTAGTGTCGATGGGAACTTGAACACATCAATATGAGCAGATCTGCAGCTTCACACCTTACAGGTTTGTAATTCTTGCGGGAGATTAATGGTGATATTCACGACCGTCACGGGATTATGTCATCTCTGCATGCAGTCGTACGACTATTAAGCACGCACCTTGTGAAGGTTCAAGAAGTACGTTACGTGGTGATGTGATGGCTGTTCACCCTCGGCTCTTCCCAGAATGTGAGATCTAGATCAATCTGGGAGCATCACATTATATGAAAGACACATGTACCGCAGGGGCCTATGCCTCGAGGTCATGTGCACGAGGAATGAGAACTGCGCGGCAGACAAGTATTCTGCATCGTCCTACCCACGCTACACAACCTCATCGACCATACCCCAATCCAACCATGACGTGGAGCGTCCCATACTGGACGGTGTCGTCGTCCTCAACTGCCAGACCCATCCTCACTACCCAGACCAATTATCAAAACGCTGCCCAAGCGGAGTACCGCACCGAATGGGAGGAAGTATCCCCCGTGTTAGTCGACAGCGACGCAGACGTTGTCAGCCTTGACGGCAGCAGGACGCATGAGGAAATGCAAGTACTGCACCTGTCAAAGCTCCTCGACGAAGCGAAGCAAGAGAACCGCCGTTTTGAGGAGCAGGTGCAATCCCTGCTCAACCAGTCCATGACTGAGACAAGCAGCCTTCAGTCCAAAATCGCGGAGCTGCGGCAGCGAAATAAGGAGGCTCTCGCTGAGTGCGAACGGATGAAAAAGGAGAAAGAAGATGTTGTTGCTGCGCTCACGAAGAAGAACGATGTCATCAAGGCAACGCTGCAGCAGCAAAACCAGGAAATGCGGCAAGCGCTCGAGGACCTGAATCGCTCCAGTGTTCGTGCTCAAGCTGAGCTACTGGATGCAAGGAACAGCATGCTAGTGTGCCGTGAGCAGCTCACGCAAAGCTCCGCCGAACTCGAGTCCTTGCAGAAAGAGAAAACCGCAAGGATGAGTCTGACAGACCGAGTTGCTGTGCTGGAGGCCGAGCTGAAGGCCAAAGATACAGAGCTCGCCCAGATGAAGAAGCTCAGCTCGCAGGCAAAGAGCGCAAACGTCTCCATTGCCCGCGATGACTCGACAACCCTTGTGCAGGAATTCAACAACGTTCGGGCGCTGCTGGCAAACTGTATCCCAGAGCGCCCTGCGAGTACGTTTAGCGCTATGATGTCCTCGAGCAACGAGGTCGTCAGCGCTCTCCGGAAGCTGAACTCCGATATCCATCAAGATGCCACAATTATGGCCGAGTCTATGGCCGAATCCTTCGGGTTTGAGAACGGAAGAGTGAAAGGGAATGAGGAGACAGCGCTATTCCAGCAAGTAGGCACGACCATTGGCGCAGGTTTCGCCCACTTCCTGGGCACCAAGAGTCATACCGAGGATCCTATCCTCATCCAGATCGCTTTCCAGACATATATCGCTCGGTACCTCTGTTGGCTCTCGAACTAGCATGGATTGCTAGCGGAGGTAAGGAAAGGCTTGGTACGGACTGACCAGAGTAACACTAGTAAGTCATACATCTGACGCACAAATGCAACTGTTTACTGACTCATCTAGCAGCCCAGACGATCACCACAGCATGGAGTGCACTATCGCAAATTCTCTCCAAGCATCTCCAGTTCGATGATGTCCAGCTTTGTTCCGCAGCCACATCCAAAATCGTAGCCGGTCTCGCTGACATTTTGCTTGTTGCGGGCTGTGATGGCACTCGGTCCGCAGCTTTGTGATGCCCTGAAGCAAAAGTTCAGCGAGAAGATTTCGCTGCTTGCGAAGTCTGGCATTCGCATCAATAGGCTTATCATCAATAGCATCGACCGGGGCCTTGATGTCGTGGTAATTAAACCAGCCACAGTGTTCGATTCCACGTGCATGGACGATGGGTACGATGACGGCGAACATGACAAGAATGCTGCGAACAACCGTGTCCTGTGCCCTACTGATATCGGGTTGTGGCAGCGTTCCAAGGGACCCATCACCGGAGTGAGGATTCTGTTAAAGCCGAAGATCGCTCTGGAATCTGTGGTGGATAACTTGGACGACTGAGATTGGCCCGTGTTTCGAAATTTCCATGGACGCTGAGTGTGATTCTGTGTACTTCTTCTGTATATTGTGACATACCTACCTCGTGTTTTGAATAATTATCTGTCTGTTTTCATCAACGGGTGAGAAAAGACCCCTGATTGAATGTACTATGGGCGCAAGCGGACATGCTTTCTGAGCAATCAATCTATATCACCGACAGTACGGTTTGATATTCGAAAACGCGGATAACACATGCCCGTGAGAGGTGTATGTTTCGATCATCTGGGTCGTGGGGTTAAATCTGACAACCTGCACAGATGTCCTCCATTCATTCTGAACTTCGCCTCAGATCGACCCAATGTTCGAAAAACATTAATCACAACCATAACCCCATTCCTGCTTTGAGTAATATAATACAAGGTCCTTCCACTGAAACGAACACAGCTTCCACAACCGAGACAAAACACGCAGGGAGTTATAGCCGCCGGTCACAAGACGACACGGCGGGGAGAAAGAGAGTAGGCATTGAGCAGGAAGCACCAGCCCAAATATGCGTCCATACTCCACGGACGAAGAAAGGAGAACAAGGGCAAGGGCCACGATAGAGCGTACGGACGGGACAGGATCTTCACGGCAGACAAGGGCGATATCATACATTCCGCCGTCTCCAACCCCTCCGCGGGCCGTGAGACAAGTAGCCGCTCCACTACAGTCCGGAGTACCAAAGAATGAGATGAGGGCTCCACCACAGGCCGACGCAGGTCCGTCTCGCCCCCTGGATCTCCAGCTGTCTCCTCACTACGCCAACTCAAAGCCTCTCCGATATTGCAAGGCACTGAAGAATCCAGAAGCACAAGACGCCCCAGTTCGTATGGCACAACACACGATTATTCTCAGCAATTTCCAGCCCCGCCACCTTCTGTTACACGCAGCAGCTCTCACATGATTGTACGAGACAATCACAGCGTGGAGATTGAGCAGTTGAGGAAACGACTTGCATCATATAAAAGCAAGAACGAGAAGTTGACTGGCGATACTGAAGAGATTGTCCGGGGCTTTAAGGCCTCCTTACAACAACGAGGACGAAGCGCAATGGCTGCATGATGAGCTGAGCAAGAAAAAATCAGAAAATGATAAATTACGGCAGGAGATGGAGCATCTGAAGGGATCTACCAATATGTCACGCATCGCTCGAAGCTAAGCTCCAAGAGACCGAATCCGCGCTCGCTTCAACAAGGAACGCTCTAGATGCCGCAACGAACCAACTAAAGGCCATATCAGAGCAAAACACACAGCTGCACACCCTCCTCAACGACCGTACCTTCGAGCTGAAAGGCGCACAGAGCTTCTTGACCACAGCTGACGCCTCCTCAGGCGCTGACGTCATTTCCATGCTGCAGAAGCTCAATGCCGAGGTGCTCCAGAGCGCTGCCTACATGGCGGAATCGATGGTGGACACATTTTCATTTGAGTCGGGTGGGGTAAGGAACCAGGATGCCTATGCAGCGGTCACGGGATTGTTCGGGCAGTCACTCGCGCATTATTTGGCCACAAAGAAGCATAAAGACGATCCCCTTCTCATTCAAATCACATTCCAATCGTGCTTCGTCCAATTCCTCGAGTTCGTGGTTTGCTCATGGACCCTGCCTGGCGACGATGTCAACAGAATGCTCCACAGCACATACGAAAGAATGCGACGTAGTGGTGAGTGTAAACAGCATCATCCGATAGTGTGTATGACGACACTTTCGTTCCAGAGGCACAAGCGATTTCGGGGAGGTGGCGGGCGCTCACGAGTGCATACACCCACAATCACGAAGAGAGCCAGCTCATCGCATCGGTTATGCCATACCTCACGGGACATTTCTCCAACGTCATGCTTGCTGCGGGATGCTCCGTAGAACCAGAAATACTTCGCGCATCAGTCGAAAAAAAGTTAAGTGACAGGATCGTACTCCTCTTCAAACTGGCCTTGCAGCTTAACAAGATCATGATGGAGGAGATCACGTCTGCCGACTTGAGAACGGTTACAGTGCCTTTCGAGACCACATATTCTGTGGAGCAGATGGAGGATGCATACGTAGACGGAGACCCGGCTGCTGATGGCGTTCGGGTGCTGTGCACGACGGATCTCGGCCTGAGGCGGATGACCAGGCTGACCACATCAGGAGACAAACAGTGGGACGACAAGCTCTTACTAAGGCCGAAAGTTGCGCTGAAGACAGTGGTTGATAGCATGGATGGGTAAATGGTAGTCTGATTCAAAAGTACACTCTATGCCTCTTCCAACTTGATCTTTTTCGTCACTGTGCATGCTTGTTCGTCCTAGGTTTTGTCATGTAGAGGCTGTATCACATACCTGAATGTCTTCCGTCCATATTTTTCCTCTTGTTTTGCGCTGGGCCTATGTTTAACAGTATGATCGAGGACGAGAGGAGGACACGCACGTGGTGGGTCCGGAACCGGCTTCTGCTCGTCTTCGCTGGCTGTACTCTGCTGATGTAGATCGTTAATTGCACTCGTCAACTCGGCAGGTGGCCGATATACTGAGGTATGCAATGTCACGTAGGCTCGTTAGTAAGATTGGTAATGACGCACGAGGCTTCTGCAGAGAGTCTTGCAGACGCTGAGGGCCGCTCTTGGTGAAAAGCTTGTTATCGAGATTCCGCTCCAGGATTGTATTTTCAACTGCGTCCATATGCACTGCAGATTGCGGATAGGAAGCTGCTAAATGCATCACATTACATTGTGCGCAAATATCACGACGACTGGTTAACGTACAAGGCCCTGGCAGTGGTCCGTTGCTCGATCCAACTTTCTGTTCCTCGTTCTGCTTCTGTATCAAACTGTTGAACGCTTCTATTAGTTGCGGAGATGGGTCGTCTTCTTCCTGCGTCAAATCTCTTTTGACGTGTTCAAGTTTGACGGGCTTGGAGTCACTTTGAGAATCTCGTGGAGATGTTTGCAAGAGTGCCAGAGCGTCTTCCTCTGCAAAGAAGGTTACATGCACCATAGATATGTGAGTGTGAGAGGTGCTAACATACCTTCCTGGTAGGGATCTAGCTTTTTCAGGATTTTCGGGGCTGGGACATGTTCACCTTTGGCTGGAGTTGGCTGATGGCTTTGCCGGTCCGCAGAAGGGCTCTTTGGCTGATTTGTTTGGTTAATGAACATTCCGTGAGCAGGGTGTTGCATAGGGGGCTCGTAAGGTTTGAATGCAGGCTGTAGATATTTAACAAAGGGATAGAGAATTTTAACCACATATAGCTTACAGTGATATTAGCAGGTGCTGCAGGCGGAGGAACGAGAGGTGGATGTGTTTTTTCTAATACAGGGACAGGTATTGGTGTTGGAGCAGGTATTAGTGCTGGTTCAGCTTCTGGGGTAGGTAGCAGCGGTCTAGGCGGTATTGGAAGGACGAGACTGCGAATGGAGCGAGGGGGCTCAGCCCAGCCTGGTTCCGGGTAAGGGGACTTTGCAGGAGGTACAAGCTCTGGAGTAACGTCAGGACATACTTCTGCCCAGTTATCTAAAGGTCTGAATTAGGCGTACAACAAAGTAAAACCGAGACACCTAAACTCACGATTACCGGGGTCACCGTTGTTGCGAAAATTGTATTCAAAGAAACAGGACGCTTTATCATCGTTTGGATTCCCATCCCACTTCTTTGAAATAATTGCATACTTATGCTCCCCAAGAAGTGGCTGAATATCTGTCCCGAGTGGGAGTTGGACAATGACTTCATCTCTCTAGTGCCGTCATTAGATTGTGTTCTCACTCAATTGGCATACTCACTGTCCCCATACTAAATATAAGCTCAACCTGCGCGTGTATATCTTTGTCCTGGAGGATAAGCTGGACCCACGCCGCCAGGTTATTAAAGTCCTGCGAGACGCGACTCCTGGGGACGCGATCCATCCCCCACGGGGTGGTGACGACGACATATTCTGCATTGCGACCTGTGTACGGGGGTCCTGTTTTACTCTTTGCCATCCAGTATTGGTGTTGGTGCCACTTTGAGTAGTAGTCTCCTCCCCTATTGGAGTCCAACACGGATGAACGATGAAAGACAAAGCCGCCGATTGATTACATAATCACCAGTCAACCTTCTGAACCCTGCTGCCACTGCAAGTAAAGGCTTTTGTCCGGTTTGCAGCTTACTGGCCGCAATTGCTTGCGTCGTTACTGAAGGCAGTGAAGCGCGTACAGGCTCGAGTCGTTTTTTGAGCGAAAGATGGCAAGCATTTCGATTGACTCGAGCTACTAGCATGACATCCATGGACCATGTCCCACAGGTATGTCGAGACTCGAAAGGTTCACCAGTGATGCACTGCGTTAATAAACATCGAATAGATCGGTCATGAATACTTTAGAGTAATGAAGAACAAAAGTCAAACGAATAGAATACGTGGTGACACAGTCCTGGAAGTAAGTTAGTCTCCTGACACCTCCGTCTCCCTCTCCATCCCATCTGCGATAGCTTCAAGTGCAACTTTGGGTTTCGCCAGTGTGAACATCTTGTTCTCTGCGCCTTCCCCGTTTCCAACCTTCTCTGACCTCTGCAAACCAAGCGCAGTCGTACACAAAACCACCCCAGATTGCGCCCCGCTCCCCTCGTCGAAGTCCTTCATCGATTCCGTGTCGAACCTCTCTCCAACCGCAGCATGGGTAGGCCAGAGATCTGCTGACGTGACTTCCTCGCCCATGGCTCTGTTAAGCCTTGTTGCCATGCGGACGATGTTCGACACACGTTCGCCGAACTTCATGGTGAACTCGCGATACGCATCGTCGTAGTTCTTGGTGCAACCAGCCGCAATCATCACAACCACGAGGGTATCGCTAATATGCGTAACCATTGTTGAGTGCACGTCCGCTTCTTGCAGAGCAACCTTCTGTGCATGAGATCGAGTCAAAGCGCGCCATCGGCCGCTGACTGCCTGGCTTTCTGTCATGCGCTTTAGTATGTTCACTTCTTTAGATACAAATTGATCCTTACCTGTCTCCCGAATGTCGCCATAGATCTCCGCCAGTGGTTGCTCAGCCTGCAAGCCGTCAAAGTCCCAGGTCATTATGATCCAACGAGAAAACTCGACTGTGGCGGCCTGCAGTGCGATTTGGATCAAGAGAGGGTCTTCCCCGTGCTGTACGGTACCCAGGAGTGACGTCATGGCAGGTCCAATCAGCTCACTGGTTCGCGCACTGGCGTCTTTAATTTCGTCTCTGTGTTCAGGCTTGCGAGCGAAATCGAAGGAGTCCGAGATGAAAGCTGCCGTCTGCATGATCTCTTGGTTGAGTTCGTCTACCAGTCTGATAACTTCCGCTCCTGAGAGCGTGTCGGCTGTGCTCAGGAATGCCTGTGCACCCCGTAGCTCCCGTGTACGGTCGTTAAGAAGGGTGGTTTGATCGTTGAACTTGGTCTGTAGGGCCTGCAGTTCGTTTTTCAGGGCCCTCTTTTCGGTCTCTCGCATCAGTAGCTGCTGCTGGTATGAGCTGAGATCTTGCTGCAGCTTTTGATACGCGTCTTGAAGCTTGGAGCGTTCTTGCTGGACCTTTTCTCTCTCCCTTTGCTCTTGTAGTAACCTGACCTGAATTTCATCGGCCTCCTTGCTAGCTTTTTTCAGAGTGTTCGAGAGCCGGGTATTTTCCGTTTTCAGGCTGCCCTGGTCTTGGGCTGAAACTTGATGCTCCAACTCGAGTTTCTTCAACTTATCCTCTACTGATATGCGCTTCTTCTCCTCCTCTTCCCATTTCTTCTTCCACTCAAGCAGTTGTTCTTCCGCCTTAACGTCGCGGAGGAAACGCAGAGATTTCAGCCAGACAAAGAACGCGCGAGGTCGGCGTAACCACCAACACATGAGGAATGGCAAGCTAGCGCTGGCAAGGGCAATGGGTACAGTGAAGCCTTTAGATGGTAAGAACCCGTAGGTTGACAGGTTCATGGTCGTATTGGTCGCAAGGTAATGAACGTTCACTACATATTGAAGGGCTATGCCATGTGGTAGAAGCATGTTCATTTCCGCCTCGTGTCCGGTACGACGCCCATTAAGGCGGCGTCGGAGCCACGCCGCGGTAGCGTTCCAATTCACCTCACAGAACACACTGCGGACCGCGTGTAGGCGTGTCGGTAGTCATTTTGTCTTCACATCAGTCCCTTAGTTATGCTGTGGTCCGTCACAGCGGCATGCTGCTACACCCTGGGCCGCGGTGTGTTATCCACCAATTTAGACGGCATTAATATTATTCATGGTGCATGATAATCCGGGCGTATTATTGGCGTATTACGTCCATTGTACACCGCTGATATGGTCTTGTGATATAGTCATCCTTCATCAGATCTTGATTTGTATGGTTGCGGTGTCATTTAAAACGTGTCTCATGAGCATCTTCCTGCTGCGTAGGTTAGCTGGAACGAATACATTCTGTGACATCAATCACCGCAGTAAGTCCATCAATTCGTGGAGTTTTGCACTGACAAATTCCACACAGAAGTCGCTACATTCCTTACCCGAGCGGGGCGTAAGTAGTTTGTGCATCACTGAAGCACCTATCTGCTCAGGCTTGTGGGGTGGCCTCGAGGCATCCATCGTCCGTTCATTTCTTGGTCTGACACTATTTCTATCTAGAACACTCAGGAACTTCCCGTATCAGGGTTAGTTGTCCAGGCCAAATGGCATCTGCAGATCACTCGCACCAGACCTCAAGACTGACACGAACAGTACACCCCCGCTACCCCTATATTAGATTATCATCCGTTGAACGTTGTAGGTGAGATCGTGAAAGTCGTGAACGGATAAGCATCCACGCGGCCTCTGCCATGAGGTATAAGACGGTGTGAGCAACGTACGACATCCATCCAGTCACGCAAGAAATGCTTCCCCGTCAGCCGTATCGTGGATCAGTCCGCAAATTGGTCCTTGCCTTCGACGTAGGCACTACATACAGTGCAATTTCCTACTGTATACTTGATCCTGGAGAGGTTCCAAAGATCGAGCCTGTCACTAGGTCAGTTGTCTTAATACAACATACCTGCTTTATTGCCAATCATTACGAATATTAGATATCCAGCTCAAGAGCACAGCGGAGGGAATTCGAAAATACCCTCTATACTCTACTACGATTCAAATGGAACTGTCCGTGCTATCGGCGCTGAAGCCCGACAGGAGCACATTGTCGAAAGGGCTGAAGAAGAAGGATGGACGAAACTTGAATGGTTTGTTTCGCAAATAATGGAGTTTGTATTTACTTAACTGACCATGCTAAACATTTAGGTGGAAATTGCACCTTCGAACCAGGAATTTGGCCGCCAACCATATCACCGACGATGACATCCCACCACTTCCACGAGGCAAAAATGCCGTTGAGGTTCTTGGCGACTTCATGCAATACCTCTTTCGTTGTGCACGCAGCTATATCGAGGAGGCTCATCCAAGCGGATCTCATCTTTGGCGGTCACTCGAAAACCGCATTGAATTTGTCCTTACGCATCCAAACGGCTGGGAGGGCCCGCAGCAGAAACAGATCAGGCTAGCTGCCGCCCTTGGCGGTCTCATTCCCAGCACAGAAGATGGCATGGCACGTGTCCATTTGCTGACCGAAGGAGAAGCGAGTTTGCATTACTGTGTCGCTAATATTCTGGCCTCAGATGCATTGTCGAAGACACCGATACTTGCATCAGAAGATGTCGAAGATGATGACAGCTCGCCAGGCCAAGGTGTTGTCGTCATCGATGCAGGAGGAGGGACACTCGATCTTAGTGCCTACTCGATGACTTTATCCCCGACGCTGATCGAGGAGATTGCTGCAGCTGAATGTAAGTGACATGCGATTGTTGGAACCATGTCTCAAACTCCACTTCTTAGGTCGACTCCAGGGTTCTGTATTTGTGACTCGTCGTGCTCACGGTCTTCTTCAAGGTTTGCCAGCATGTTCGTGTTAGCCATGCTGTGTCCTTGTTGATTTGACTTGACAGAAAAACTATCCGGCAGTCGTTTCGGCACACCGGATGTAGTCCAACAAATGACAGACATCTTCGACAGCACCACCAAGCTTAGGTTCCGCAACCCGGAAGACCCGTCGTACATCAAGTTTGGTACCGTCCGCGACAAAGATCCTCAACACGATATTCGCAACGGTCAGCTTAAATTGAGTGGGTAAGTCTTGTAGTGTAGTCTTTTGCAACTTTCATCTCTAACATGTTGCTACTAAAAAGACAAGACGTAGCGAAACTCTTTGAACCATCCATCAGCGGCATCATCGAAGCTTTCGAAAATCAAAGAAAGGCTGCAGGAACTCCGATCACAGTAAGTTGACATTACTGCGCTTGAACGGAAAGTGCGCTGACCGGCGTGTCACCTGAAGTTTGTATTTTTCGTCGGAGGCTTTGCTGCAAGCGACTGGATGTTCGCCAAGTTGCAAGCGTACTTCCAGTCGCTTGGTATTAGCTTCAGTCGACCAGACAACCATTGGTGAGCGCCAACAACTGACAAAATCGTCGTGCTGCACTCACGGGTGCTGCTTAGCAATAAAGCTGTTGCAGACGGTGCTGTGTCATATTTCATTGATCATCTTGTGTCGTCCCGTGTGTCCCGTTTCACATATGGCACCGAGTGCAGCGTCCCATTCAACCCATTCGATATGGAGCATCGGGCCAGGCAAAAGGAAGTTTTCCGAAGCGCCTCGGGAATCCTTGCTCTGCCTCGTGCATTTTCATCCATACTGACCAAGGTAGTTCTTTTGACTTGCTTTGGAAGGTCAATTGCTTAAGCGCAGCAGGGAACACGGGTCTCTGAGCAGCAAGAGTTCAGTGAGACATTCGCTATCCGACGGTATAATCAGGCCGCATGTAACCAAGTCGAAGTCGGCATCATGTCGTACAGGGGCTTCCTCCTCAAACCGGATTGGATGGATATAGAGCGAAGTAGTCATACACATTGTTGCCAATCACACTGATGTTTACCGGATTAACCAGGTTTATTCTCAACGTTATGCACCGTCCGCGCAGACACATCAAAAATTGCCGAGAAACTCACACCCAAGCGCTCCGCCGAAGGTTCCACGTATTATGCGATGGAGATCAAAGTCATTCTTCTCCTCGGGTTGACAGAATTGAAGGCTGTGATCAGCTGGGAAGACGGGGTAAGTCATTAGTTTCCTGATAACATTGCTAGTCTAACCTGTGCGTCTCAGGGAGAGGAAATACGGTAATTTCACATCCTGACATCTTCGTTTCATAATTCTGATTGCATTCACAGAACTCCAGCAGTAGTAGTTTACGACGATGAGCAGGAAGAAGCCTAGTCGTTTTGCAGAGCCACCTCACTCTCGTGCTATGCGGTAAGTCCGCAGCATCCTGTGGCTTCGAGGTTGTAATTGTACGCTCCTATCTATGGGTTTACTTTCGAATTGCCAAACATGTCATTTATTTCACCTTTTGCACAATACGATATACCTTTTCTGAGACTCATGAGGGCTATGTTAGAAGTACTCCAATGTCACAGTTTCCTGTGTGCCCACAGACGGCGCTGATCAAACCTTGAATCATCGTGCATGCCACAAAACATGTGCTAATTCATTGATGAGGGAACGAGGGTCACGCCGCCTCGTGTAGCCCATTGAGGATTGTTTATAACAGATGTAACCTATATGCCGTATCTTACACAACTAAACATGCCACCTCGACAAGCATTCACTGGCTCATGTCGCAAACTTGTCTTCGCGTTTGATGTCGGGACGACATTCAGTGGTATCTCTTACTGCTTCCTCGACCCTGGACAAGTTCCTGTCATCCAAGGCGTAAATAGGTACGATGTCGTTTCAAAGGGTTGCAACATTGGTAACTTACTTGCTCGGATACAGATTCCCAGCCCAAGAACACGTCGGAGGGGACTGCAAAATACCGTCCATCATATGCTACGACCCAGATGGCGCTGTGCGCGCCGTAGGTGCCGAAGCAATGCAAGAATATATCGAAGAGGAAGTTGAGGAAAACGGATGGGTGAAGCTGGAATGGTTGGTTTCCACAATCCACCAGCCCTCACATAGTTTACTAACCGTCATTCGCACAAAGGTGGAAGCTTCATCTTCGTCCTAGAACGATGGCGTCCTCTCATATCACAGACCAAGACATCCCGGCCCTCCCGCGGAACAAGACTGCCATCCAAGTCCTCGCCGACTTCATGCACTACCTGCACCAGTGCGCCAAGAAGTACATTAAGGAATCCCAGGCAAACGGCGAGGATATGCTGCGCTCTGTCGAGCACACGACTGAGTTTGTCCTCAGCCACCCGAATGGATGGGAGGGGCCGCAGCAGACGCAGATCCGCAATGCAGCGGTCATGGCGGGGCTCGTACCTGATACGCCAGAGGGCCGGTCAAGGATCTATCTCGTCACGGAGGGCGAGGCAAGTCTTCACTATTGCCTTGGTAGTGGTCTCGCCGCCGACGGGTTTCAAGTGAGGTTTGAGATGGCTATCTAGGCAAGAAGCTCACCAGAATTTTCAGGACGACGAGGGCGTGGTTATTGTCGACGCTGGTGGAGGAACGATCGACGTCAGTGCATATCACATGGCAACAGCGCCATCCTTCGAGGAGATCGCACCTGCAGAGTGTAAGTCTGATCAACGTAACTCTGCATGTGATTATTCTGACAGAATTTGCTAGGCCGCTTGCAAGGATCCATCTTCGTAAGCCGTAGGGCTAAGGCAATGCTCCGAGGTACTCTTTTAAGGCTTTCTTGAGGTCTACATGTTTGCTTACGGGCTGCAGAGAAACTCCGTGGATCACAGTTCGGAGGCGACGATATGGTTTCTCATATGGCCGCGATTTTCGACTCAACAACAAAGCAACGTTTCGGCAACGAGAACGACCCAGCATACATCAAATTTGGTACCACCAAGGACAAGGACCCTAGTTTCAACATCAGGTCCGGGCAGTTGAAGTTAATGGGGTCAGGATACCAATTGCCCGTCAATTCAAATATTCTCATTTCCGCTCAGATCCGATGTAGCAACGTTATTCGAGCCGTCTGCATTGGCTATAATCGAAGCTATTGAGGAGCAGCGCCATGTTGCAACCAAAACCATCAGAGTCAGATCTTTTTTCCTTTGCCTGTTCCACTTAACTGAACAAACCGCAGACCGTTTTCCTCGTCGGCGGTTTCGCAGCTAGTGAATGGCTTTTCACGAGGCTGCAAAACCATCTAAGACCATTGGGGCTCGATTTTTGTCGGCCTGACAGTCACACGTGCGTAGTCCTATTCCAGAAGGAAACGAACCAAGGTGATCAGTGAGTTGAACTATCTATAGGGCTAAGGCGGTCGCGGATGGCGCCGTAGCGTTTTTCCTGGATCATCGCGTCTCTGCACGTGTTGCCAAGTTTACGTATGGTACACGCTGTGCGACACAATTCGATAGGAACGATCCTCAACACAAGCTGCGTGCCAGTATGGCCGTCCCACGCCCATCAGGCAGGACAGTCCTGCCTAATGCATTCAGCGCAATTCTGACCAAGGTGACGACTTGTTATTACATGTTATGCATAGGAGGAATCACTAATACGCACATTGCAGGGCACGGCTGTATCTGAGACGAAAGAGTTTAGCAAGAACTTCATTACGGAGGTAGTAGACCGCTCTGCATGCGATATGATTACCACGGAGATAGTGTGTTACAGGGGTGACAGCCCCAATCCACGATGGACAGACTCGGAACCAGGTGCGTGCGGATAACTTCCAAATGCCGCGCATCGCTGATCTTCAGGGGGCCCAGGCATGTTCTCGACCTTGTGCAATGTACACGCGGATACCTCGAAAGTAGCACGCACCATCAGCCCGCGACGGGGTTATGCTGGGCTGCAGTTCTTTCGCCAGGAGTTCAGTATCGTCCTCATGTTTGGCCTGACGGAGCTGCAGGCGCAACTTTCCTGGAAAGAAGATGTAAGTGCCTCCCGTGATCTTGCGCCAAGATGGGTGATATTGATGCATGCGCGACGTTTAGGGGGTTGAACGAAGGTAAGGAACATACCCCTCTGACCTGTGACATTAATTGCACGGATATTGAATAGGTCACCAGCCACGGTTGTATTCGACCAAGTGGTCGAGGCCGCCTAGACTTAAGTGCTGCAAGCCATCCGATGAGGGACCATTTGAGTCGCATGCCAGATGTTCGTGTATTCGAGGGGTCATTGTAATAGTAACATTTCATTCGCATCTTGTACGTCTGTTCCAAATGTATTTTGACCTTACGCTCCTGTGAACTCTGTGAGAAATTCTAAGGAGTCATCAGTAGTGCATTCCGTGATCGAAAGCCTTCAACTCACCTCGAGTCAACTCAAACGCCGCAAATGTGCTCGCTCCAGCGGGTATGCTGGTGAAGTTGTGAGTATTTCGAGACGTGTAAAAACAAGAACACCCTAACGTTCTTAGCACTGATGTGGCGCATGAATCATCATTATGAGTCCTGCGATGTGCATATCAAACAATTAGTTTCACTTACACGATGGCGACAGACCGCGGAAAAGCCCCGTTCTAGCAGCGTGCGTGTTGGTCAAAAGAATGTGAATACCAGTAGGGGGCAGTCTTACATTCCTGATTCAGCGATAACCATCCTGATTTCATTGGTCATATATTTCCAGGGCTTGCCAGTTGGTGGAGTCTGGCGCAACTGAATGCGAGACTTGATCACGTCTACCGAAAGATTAGTGTAAGTAAGACCCTCATTGACTGCGTTCCGTAACTTGCCTAATGGGTAACAGGATAGCCAGTATGCAATCTGCAAAACATCAGAATATTATAAAGCAATCGGGTCGTATGACATACTCCGCCAGTCGAACCACTAGCAAGAAGGGCCCAAACAGGGACTTTGTCCCCGTACTTACTCTGAAACTTCCGCTTCGAAAACTCAAACGCTACATGAAGTTAGACAAGGAGGTGTTTGTGAGCGCCAACAACGTTACCTGTGTAAAATCTGGATTACCCTCTCAATATCAGAACCCCCTACCAGTATAAATGAGGATGACATACCCCGCATATGCTGGTATCTCTCTCGCAAATGTAACCTGAAACGTTGTTCAGCCAAATTTCCGCAAGAACGCGATATTTGCGAATACCCAGTAGCCTCTCATGATACCGTTCCGAAAGCCCCAGTCTCTCCACATCTCCTTTGCGACATCTCTCAGTTTCTTATCGGTGGCAGCACCATATTGGCCTTGCATGCGAACTTTAAACATCTCGACTGGATGACAGAGTGTTAAAGTGATTGAATTGCGAAAATCAATGGTGCAACAGACCTGGACTGGCAAGAATAGCATTTGCAGCTCCAGCCATTGCCCCTGCGATGGCGATCTCCTTCAGGGACAACTGTGGGAATGGTGAAACGATGCGCTTAGAGTACACGTATGACGCAAACAGCAAAGAGTTGACTCCGGCGATTCCGAGAAGGGGGCTGGCCATCCCTGAAGCAGGATAAGTTTTCGGAATGATGCAACACATCATGTCTAATGTCAACCTTTGTACAGCGCGAAGAAACCTTCCTTTCGAACAGTTTGTGTAAGAACATCCATAGGTCCTTTCTAAGCTGGCCGTGAGCCATCTAACTCTGAACCTATATATTCACGTACAAACATTCCCTCTGCAAATTATGGTTCAGTATTTGACATTTGATCATGGACGGTTAACTGACTCGGAGCAATCTGTGCGCGTGTCTTGACGGTATCGAGTGGCTGGCCTACAAGGACTTGAGCTGCGCCGCCGAAGCTGCCAGCGACCAAATCATTTACGGTTGAGAGGTATGGCATATTTGGATAATCGGTCTGGACTCTAGAGACAATGGAGGACGACAGAAGACTAGTAATTTATGTACATAATCATATTGGAAAGTTGAGAAGACGTGCCAGACTGACGTGATTTTAGCGGTGGTTGGGTCTGCAAAATCACACGCTGATAAGCCTCCTACTACGACGTAGTTTGCAAGCTATGAGTGCATCTGCTGCAAAAGCATCTACGAAAAAAGTAAGTCTCCCACTGCAGCCTTTTTTCGCGATCTCAATTTTTGTAGCAGATATTTCTAAAGGGCAAAAAAACAGAGCAAGGTCCACCCCTTAAACGGCGCAAGCTCGACCGATCACAGCTGAGCTCTGGATCTCCAGCCCGTTCACAAGACACGTCTACTTCCGCGTTTCCAAGAGGAAATTCAACTACAGTCATTGATCCTGAACTCGCAGTCGACTTCACGACCCAAGAAACTAAAAATGGCGAGTCCTTTGCGACACTGCGCAAGATGATTTTCGGACGACTAGAGTATACGTCTACCCAGACAGAGTTGGTCATTTTTATCCAAACAGGGAGCCAATACGGAATCTTATTTTGACGGCCAGTCCAGGAAAATACCTCGCAATCGATTGCGAGATGGTGGGCGTGGGCATCGACGGCGAGGAGTCGTCGCTTGCACGCGTTAGTATTGTTAATTATTGGGGCGCAGTGCAGCTGGATGAGTTCGTGAAGCAGAAGGAACGTGTTGTAGATTATCGGACCAAGTGGAGTGGGATACGCCCCTCGGATATGGTCAGAGGTAGGTAGGTTTTACTTTCTGCATCCTGTGGTTGAGCTAATACTACATCTAGCTAAGCAATTTGAGGAGGTGCAGAAAACAGTTGCGGCTTTGACCAAGGATCGCATTATAGTGGGACACGCTGTGCATAATGATCTCAAAGTTGGTTTTAATATCTGTATCCTCATTCCTGTAGCTCACTCATAACCTGTTATAAGGTTCTATTACTATCGCACCCGGGTCCATGTATACGGGACACACAACACTTGGCGGCAAAACACAACGTAACCAGTAGCAAACGTCCTGCGCTTCGTAACCTCGTAAAACAAGAACTCGATGTTGTCATCCAGGGAGGGGAGCACTCCAGTGTAAGTCTCCTATTGCCCTAGTCCCTGCCTAATTTTTCATCATGACACTCGGGCAGGTCACAGATGCTAGGGCGACGATGGCCGTGTTCCGGCTACACCGAAAAGAGTGGGAAAAGGGATTCAGACCGTTGCCTACACCTGGGGCTGGTGCATCAAATAAACGGAAACGTGTCGAGAGTAGTGAGCCATCTGCACCCACCCCATCAGGTAGAGGGAGGAAGGGCGTCAGTTCTGGACTTTCTACAATAGTAAAACGGACACCGCAGACGAAATCGAAAACTGCAGTCAAGACTACTAGTAATAATTGGTGGGCCACCCTAGGTGCCAGCGGCATCGCAGGGAAGGGTTCCATGAAGCTGTAACATTATCGTATATCGTCTTAATTATTATCTACCACACAGGTTTCCCATGTCGAATATTGGTGGCTCGCTGCTTGAAATTGACGAGCAGTTTATTAGACAATATCAGTGGGCGCAGTGCCACTGCACCCTATACTTGTCTCTCCAAGTTGTGAGTGCCGAGAGCTGAGTGAATGAGAAAAAGAGCGCCGAAAGCTGATTGGTTCACTGTCTTTCCTTGGTCTAAAGCTCATGATGCCAGCGACGACACTGACATCAATCCATTTTCTTCGAACGACTCACCTGGTCGAGTATGACTGAGCAATCATGACGTTCTCTGCAGGACAAATTCCAGTACGCTCACTCGCCTATTACGCCTTATCCTTCGACCGGTAACAAAGTCTTAAACATGTCCATTGGGTGCCTAGAAGTGTAAGTGTACAGGAAGATCGAAAGTCAATTGCAAGCATGTACACATAAATAATGTCAGTCACATCATTCCTCTCATCCACTTCATCCTTATCATCCACTTCATCCCTATCATCCACTTCGTCCCTCTCATCCACTTCATTCCTCTCATCAGCTGCATAACCCGCACGCCCGAGCCTTCGCCGAACATCCCAAAAGTGTACATGAGAACAGGACACTTTGAACCTGAACATCATCCGACTGAATACACTTCTCTCCAGGACTAATGTCGGTAAAGGGCTTTATCATCCGGGGGAAGTATGAATCACGGTGATCCATCCGTAGCGAAGCAGACAACTTCAGCATCTCTGTGTGCAAGTTCATTCGTTCTTGTTCCGGTAAACTGAACGTTGAATGGGGGTTTGATACGCGGGAGGGCCGGTAGGAAGGTTTCAAGGCTCTTGAGAGAAGCCAATGGAGTATTCGCCATCCACGGAAGCGGAGTGGGTGTTCCAGGGTGGGGAGGGTCCGTGGTCGACATTCATATCTGCGCAGGAGTCCTAGGGATGTTCCGGGCAGTCTATAAGAAGATCTAGACTTGACCAGTCGAGCGCCAGTGATGGTGCAGAGAAAAGGACATGAGGCAGGCAGATGCGTACTCAAAATGAAGGTTGTTGTTTTCTTCCTGAGTGTATGCTTTCTGCATACGTAGAACATGCACGAACGCTCTGGTGTTGCGGAATTGCGGTAGTGTAAAGCTGGTTGCAAATACTCAGCTAGAGTACGAGTTCGCAGGGGAATGCGAGCGATCAGGGGAGTAGATATGAGAGCGTGCAAATACGGAGCTTGTTCGGTGCGGAAAACTGTAAATGAGGACTTGGGTCAAGATCTGATGATATCACAGATGATATGTGCCATCTTTTATACAGTAGATGGGTGACAAAGGGAAAAAGTAAGACGACACAGAATTGTCACGGTAACCGAGTGAAAGAGACATAAAGGCGAAAGTACGAGAAGGGGAAATGACAAAATCTTAGGAACAAAGGGAGTGATGTCAAAGTTTAAATGCACGAGGGGATGTATTCGCGTGTCTCAAATGCGAACAGGATAATCTCTTTGCAACGACGAGACACGCGGAACGGCTTGCGCCTTAGCTTCGATCGTAAGTATCAGCTCGGTGCGCAAAGGATATATAGGGGATCCTTACAAGGAAGATGGTGCGCAGGAATGCGGGAAGCACAGCACACCCAATGATATGATGGGATTTATGTCACACAAAAAGTAAGGGAAATGGTGAATGATTGAGTATCTGAGCTCACTGTCGAGGACAGCGAACTCGAGAGTTGTATCGTCGTGCGGTGTTACAAAAATGAGGAGTCGTGTTAGTTTTGAGCCGCCATGGGCGACCCGTCATCGTTAATAATTTGGCAGCATGTATATCTGTCAGCGAAAAATACAGCTCGATAGGTGTGCAATGGTGCATTGCATCACGGACGGTGATTGCTGCGATAGTACCATTCATGATAGTATGGTGGATGAGGTAAATATAGTTTCCATCCATGATTCAACCCCATTACTCACTCTTTGCGCCCTGTCATGCCAATAGATTAAAGGTAGTACAAAATGGTGTGGTGCTCCAATATAGACTGCCTACCGATCGGCTGGTCATTGAGTACACTCTGAGATTAGCAAATGCAACAATGCCGGTTCCTAGGAATCACTGTATTCCTTCGTCTGTATGTCCAGTTTGGAGACTAGCCGATTCCTGGTTCCCAGGAGGAACAAGTCTCCCTGCTAGGCCACTCAACTAAGTAAGACCAAGTAGCGGTGGATAATTAAACGGAAATGAGACAGTACGACCCAACTAATACTCAGCGAAGGAGCAGCTCCAATATGCTAGTGAAGGTGCATAAACTCCTCGAGGGGCCCGCCGGCAGTGCATAAGCTGGGAGAAGTATAGCCTCGTTTAAGCGACCTTGGAAGAGCTGATGCGGCCAATCGAGAGAGAAGTTATCATGGTCGTTGGAGAAGTTTGACTCCGGAGCTCGACATCCAGCTGCACGTATTCGTCTGTTGGAGCGGTAAGGTATGGAAGACACTTTGATTCAGCACAGCGGTTTTGCTGCTAGTCATATGTGAGACCGAAGGAAAATGTTCTTCGGCCTCAATATGACTGGCAGCACCGGGCTTCATGCACATAAGCAAATCATTGATCCAGTATGACCCAATAGTCAAATGTATGGATTCTAAAGTGTATCGAGCAACATGTCTTGTTGAAGATATGCAGGGTATGGATCAACTTAGACTTGTACTGAGCGTCAAATCTAGCCTGAGAGTCTCTGAGAGTATCATCAACGCCGAGGCGGAAGACCAAATTGGGAACCCTAGATTTTTTTGATTTCCCATCCTTCTCTGCAGACAAAGTCCATCCGAGTCAAGTACATGTTGACGGTTGCCTAATAGTACTTATCCTACGACAAGACAATGGGACTGGCCGGCAGAAAGGAAAAACAACGCATTCCAAATGACCCACGAAACTTATCCTGGGCAGATGGCAAGTCACTACTTTACTTCCGAGCACCATTCTCACCTCTCCATAGATGCAGCTCGCTTCGGCCAGTCTTACATGTCCAAGCTCGGCTGGGACCCCTCAAAAGGTCTAGGCGCCTCGGGCGATGGCATGAAATCGCATCTTAAGGTCTCCCAAAAGCTTGATATGCTTGGGATTGGCGCCGCTCATCAGAAAGACCCGCATGGTATCGCGTGGAAACAGAATAAGGAATTTGAGGCTTTGCTGCAGAGGCTTAATGCGCAGGATGGTCAGGGTTCTCCTTCTAAGCATGTGCTAGGAGAATTTGTTCGGCCTGAGCACCCTTCAGCGGACGCACACCCCGAGGAGGACAAGGAACCGAACCAATCATCGAAGAAAGAGAAGAAGCGTAAGCGAAAGGAAGGGGAACATGCCGTGGATGGAAAAGATAAGAAGAAACGGAAGAAAGACAGGCGCCAGGATGAAGATGTCGAAGATTCAGCTGCAGCGGATTCATCAGAATCCGTTTCTCCGCATCTCGATTCTCCTGCCCCTTCTCCAAATACCGCGTCACCCATGCTTCAAACAAGGCCAAAAGGACGCCCTATGGCGTGCGTATATTTCTGATAACTACAACTTCTGATGCTGACTACTCTTCCAGCCACCGTGCTCGCATACAAGCTGCTAAACGCCTTGCCAATAAATCAGCAACTGCCATCTCTGAAATCCTGGGGATCGTACCGACTCCTTCATCTGTTTCCTCTGCAACCCCCTCTGGTTCTCTGACCCCAATCACACCCGCAGACAGCGACCTCCCCCTCGAGAAGCTCACAACCTCGTCTAAGAGTGTCGCAGACTATTTTAAGGAAAAACTTGGCGCAAAATCTGGTTCCAATACCCCAGCTGCAAATGACGATGACAGTACTTCTCGAGGAGGAATTGGCTCTAGTACCCCTTCACGAGACGACGTAGACCAACCGCGAATTGGGCTCGGTGCAGGTCGCAGTTTTGGAGAAGGTGGCTCTTCGAACGTGTTCGCCCAGTTCTTCAATACATCCTCCTCATCACATGCCACTGTTGTTCAAATGGCATCTTCTGCTATACAGGCTATAATTCAACCTCCCGAACCGACAACGACGTCTTCCACAGATAATTCCAGGGATGAAGAGATGACCGAGAAACAGCGACGCAAAGCACAGAGAAAAGAAGAAAGGAAGAAACGGGACGCAGAGGTAGTTGATGTGCCTACGGGAGTAGGAATCGAGATGCCTGGCGACGATGCTAAGGCGGAAAAGAAGAAACGGAAAGAGGAGCGGCGAGCGAAAGCGAAGGGTGCGGAACCATATGATCTTGCTCCATCGGTTGTTGTGGAAGAATCCAAAGAAGGCTTAGAGTCTGAGAGGAAGAGGCGGAAAGATGACAGGAAGAAAAAGAAAGTAAAGTCTGATAATCAAGCAACAGCAGAGGAAGGTGAAAATCGGTCCAAAAAATCTAAAAAGCGTACAGAACCAGTCAATGACAATTCATGACCTCTCGATAGTCGCTATTATACCGTCTAGATCTCATATACCATTACCATCGACCAGTATTACATTATCAAATTTGTATGTAAGGAACACAGAAAGCAAGGTCCACTGTCCGCTATCAATGAATATAGAAAGGTCCAACATCCCCTCGTTCTATGATTACCTCTCAAACACTTTAAACCCACCCTTGAACTCGTCCGGACTCCCGCTTGAGTCGTCGCAGTGCAACTTCAAGGCGTTCACAACCTCCGGAATAACATCCTTATCAACGTCCTTTCCCCAAAGGATGTCCAAATGTTCATATCCATTCAGACGCGTGACAGTCGTATGGTCCGGGAGTTCTTTAAGCATCGTCTGTATGTCAACAAGGCTATCCCTGTCCCCATACAAAAGCACGATTGGCGTGACGATATTCTTGGTCGGGAACCTCGCAGGTCGGTACGCACGTCCCACCAGGAGAGCCAAATGCACTGACATCATCGTCATACATCTGGAATGCACCCTCGCGCATGATCTGGAACCAGTGCACGACGGACTTGACAGACGCTAATGAATAGAGATGGGCATATGCGGCGATCTTCTGGAGATATGGAATGTTCTGACTATCCCAGTTGAAGAGGAAATGCATGGAGGTGTCGATGACGCTTGTGAAGATGGGTGGGTATAGGATGGCTTGCCATGTCGTTGTAGAAGACAGAATAGCTCTGCGTCCGAAGAATAAATACATTAATGTTGGGCTGTGATATGCGAGTGTTAAGGACAGACGGTAGTAGTCAGGCAATGTACTCACGAAGCCTTCATGAGGCCATCGACAAGAGGAGCCGCCAATCCTACGGGACTCATAGCAGGGGCAAGTGCAATAAAGACGTTCACCTTGTCATTCAACTGCGGATGAATGCTAAGTGCGGCGAATGCCTGTGCAGTACCCTGGCTGAAACCAACATAGCTCAAGCTGCTCGATTTCGTGATATCCAGGATATACTGAATGGAATCAGGAATATCATGCCAGGCAAAGTCGTCGAGGCTGTAGTTCCAAAACTTGACTGAATTCGGGTCATGATGAACCGATTTCTTGGAGTACTTGTTCCCTCGGTTATTGCCCATCCATACGTCAAAGCCTGCCATTAACTCCTCAGTATCACGTAGCATAATTATAATAATGATACGCACCTTGCTCAGCAAGGACAAATGGCAAGCACCTCTCAGCGTTTGTTAAACAAATCCATACTTCACTGTTCATGAGTAACCCATGATGCAAATACACCACCGGTTTTCCCGTGCTCGTCCCAGGACTTTGCTTCCTCTGCCCCCTCTTCGTCGGGAGCCTATGCAAACCCAATAAATATCCATCATTTGTCAAAACGACATGTTCCTCATGCGTGTAACCCCAATACTGACATAGCTCTCCGAAATCCTTTGCCTTCCGTATAGTGTCAGCAACATCTTCGGCTTTGGACTTGCCTTTTGCAGGGTTCACAGAGAAACGGTGAAAGAGGGTGCGTGAGTGGTTGTGGAACCACTGGATAATAGGAACGGGGAGGAACTTGATGATGAAACTGATAGCAGTCTCGAAGACTAGAAAGAAGAAGCCCCCAACGAGAGCTGCGTATTCGTGCCCCTTGAGGCGTCCAATGAGAGGAACAACCATAAGTGAATGACTGCTCAGTCCGAGCACGAACTATCCTTGCTCCGTAACGAAAAAAAATCAGTGTAGTTGGGCGATAATAATACGTGTCTAATAAACGACAACTCAAGTGGAGAATAGTTATGAGCATACAATGAGCATAACAAGTTCCGATATAAACACCGAGCTAGGCACCAGTCGAAACGAAAAACGGTTAATATTGTACTGGGGGTCGGCGTTGCCGACTTAATACCTTGCGGAGCATTTTTTTCCGGGGATAACTCAGTTCGCACTCTGTCCAAAATCTGAAAAAGTAAGTGTTGGTGGACTCGTTTGTATAAAATTCGTGGTAACAATTGTCACATAGGCTCGCTACTGCTTCGTACGCGTACATGTCCGTAATATGTATTGCTGTTTCGTTGACTGATGATATCTGTATGGTATTCTGGACATTATCTGTTAGGAGTCCTTGTAGACGTAATTGTTTGGGACCAATAAATCACGTGCATGTTTAGTACCACATGTAATCAACAAGGCAAAACAAGATCTCGAGTTTGTTGCTATCTCGTTTCTCTGAGTTGTTTCAGCAGACATCTTGTGTTTATATCTTGGAATGTCGATGTATTTCTACTGGTTTCAAGGCGGTAAATTTGATCGGGTTTCAATTGGGAAAAGATTACTCTCGCTTGCCATTACATATCACGCTCCAATGTCCATCGTGATAGACCTTGCTCCGCAAGGTAATAGATCATTGGTACAACAGTAATAGGACGAAATATTAAGCATACAACACACGTCCTTCAAAATTTAAAATAAATCCATCCACAGAGAGACAATATGCAAGCGAGAGTCAGTTTCACATATCCGTGCACCAAATCTCTAGCTTCCCCTCACCCCTCCCCTTCGCATTCGCTCGTACAGTCTCGATGGCAAGTTCAAAATCACCGCCGTCCCTCAGCGTCACTTTCACATCATCTTCATCCTTGAATTTGAGACCCAGACCGTCCATAGTAGTGCTAAACTTGCTTGTCACGCGCTCGACGAATTCTTCGAATGTCGCCTCGGATGTTAGCGTCATTCCACGCACTTCGCCTCGGTAGTGCAACTGTAACGAACGCGATAAACCACTTGAAATCATCAATAATACGATAGAACGGACCTTGACACGGATATTCGCCAAATCATAGGAATCGTCATACTCTTCACTCACATACCCTTCCTCCTCTTCCTCGTACGTTGGCTTCGGCCGCCTCTGCGTCCCTCGTCTGGTTGGTTTCCGACGCATGCTTCCCCCACCGGCGCGAGGAGATATTGACAGCGAGTGGCGCCTCAGAGTTCAAGGACCCCTGGTTGCCTGAGCTCATTGCGTGACGGCATCCGCCGTATCATCGAACCAGTGCTCGAGTCCGTAGACCCTGGACCTGATTGTGCGCTTCCCTGGGGCCACAATGCCACACGATCCAAGCCCATATTGGGTAGCGATCCTTGCAGCGACAGAACGTGTATAATCTTCAGTATAGGAACCAATGTAGTCATCGAGGAAATCTAGTTGTCGAACCGATACTGAAAAAAGTGGTCAATGTAAAATAATCAACAGGCGTTAATAATAACACCTACCCTCTTGGGAAGGAGGAGCGGCACGGAGCACAAATGGGGCCTTTGGTACAGGAAGGCTAGGCTGAAGACTAGATGGCGGCACCTGATATCCATTGTCAGGAAGGGTCTGGGTTTGGTACGGCTGAGGTTGTTGGTACTGATTACGTGCCGGCGGCGGCTGGTCCTGATACAGCTGCTGTGGTGCAAATGGAGGTTGGAAGAGGGCCCCGGGTTGATTGACAAGCTGACTAGGCAGAGGCTCCTTTTTCCTTATAGTTAGTCCCCTCGATGCAGCTACACCTGAAGGGGTTGTGGGACGAATGAGAGTGTTGCTTCGGGAAGGTGGGGCAGAGTTGTTCCTCGTCAAAGGTGACGTGGGTGACAGGGCAAGTGTACCGTCGGTTGGAGAGCGACTTGAAGCAAAGGTGGAAATGTTGATGCGCACAGGTGCAACAGTGTTGCTTCTCGACAAACCTGATGTGGGGGGCAGGGCAAGTGCTATATCAGCAGTAGATGGGAAAGCGGGAGTAGTGGGCCTTGGACCCGCATTCGTCGTTTTAGAGCGCTCCACGCTAGGCCGAACGATGGGTTCAGTACCTGACGGGTAATGAACATCAAGAAATTGGGAGCAGACAAGAATAGAGCGTACGTAGCGGGGGAACAGTTGCACTTCTCTTCAACCCATCGTCGTCCCTTTCTTCATCTCTTTCTTTTGCTTTCTCACGCTCCTCCTTGAGTTTCTTGACGCCAGTGAATTCAGTGAATGCATCCGTGGCGTCTGATGCTGCAACAAGTTTCTGCACAACAATAACTTAGCGACAGCCAATAAATAGACTACGCGGAGACGTACCCGCCTTCCCAAGATAGTCTTTACTTTTGGAATTTTTGAGCTTATTCTCTGACGGGCGGTACAACACGCCAACAGGCTAGAAATGTGCGCCATAAGTATCGTCATGGGAAAATGAGGAGAATGACCCACAATACTAAAGACCGTATATCCCTCTCCGCGATCTCTAATGGCATCGTCGATTACGTCGTGCTCATCGGTCACCTTCAGATTGCGCCCATTCTCCATCTCAGCTAGCCCCTCAGCAGGGTAGCCAAGATAAATATGAGAGAGACCTTTATTGAAGAGCACTTCAGGTGAGAACAGTTTGAATTTGAGGCCGATTTGTTCATAGTTACTGCAGGATAATTAGAACAATAATGCATGTGAGAGTTCACAAAGAACACTGACATGGCTTGGTTTCCACGAAGATAAAGTAGCGCATCGTCAAAGTTTTGCAGAGCAACATCGTATCGGCTCAGCAAAAAGTTAGACACCCCGCATTGAAAGTAGCTGTTCCCGAGAAGTTCCGTCAGCTTAAAATGAAAATGACATAACAGGGAAGAATGTATAACATACGCAATAGCAAGGAACGGATCAAGAGCTGTAGCAGCCATAAACTGCTGGACTGCAGCCTCATGCTCACCGATGGTGGCGTAAATTAAGCCCATGTTTGTGAGGATTTTAGAGGAATCCGCAATGCGCTATTGTAACATAAATTTCAGATGTGGCGATCACTATCAATTGAACGAGGAACGCACCGAAAATGAATCTAGGGCCTTCTCGAAATCCTGCTCATCGTATGCCTTCAAGGCTGCTGCCCATATGTCCAGCTCTGCTTTCAATGATGTGGCCATAGTTATTCCTAGTGTTTCGTGATGATGTGGAGGTACAGGAGGCGTTCCAGACGCAAAGAAATCTATCGAAACAGATGCGCAGCAACGAAGTAACTGGAGGGTTGCGACGGAAGGACAAAGAATGAAAATGAGAAGAAAATGAATATACTATTAGGTTAGTTCTAACCAACGTGGACCGGCCCCGGAAGAAAACAAATAAAAGAAAAAGAAACCGAAAGAAGCTAAGAGCTGACAGCGGTGAACGAAAGAGAAAATGAACGCAGTCGGAGGATTGTTGTACATTTCCGGGGCAATAAATAGGCCCATTGTAGGCAGTGCTCCAAATTTGGTTAAAATAAGCCGGCGGCAGTGTGTAGTCCTACAAGGCACATCACACTGGCTGTCCCGACATAGCTACTTACAGTCGTAGACTCGAAGGCACACTGCACAGGAATCAGCATAGCACAACGTGCTGAGGGGGGACCTCTCGACAGTATATCGCTTGTAGATCCGTGGAGCGGTGGAGGGCCGTCACATTTAGTATCCCCTCCGCAAGGCAGTTGTTCTGATTTAGGGTGATTTCATGCTAAAACCCAGATCTAACCGTTTCCCAGCTCAGGCTCGTGTCTTTATATTAAGTACCACGCCGCGCGGATCCTCATGGCAAGAATGTTAACTTATCACGCATGGACAGATGGTTACAGGTCCAATATTAGTCTTGCTTTCTCGTGATAAGCCTTCGATTTTCTCGCGCATAAAGCTTCTTCCGTTTTCATTACTCACTCGCCTCGTTCAAATCACGCACCTTTGTCAATTGTTTCTACCGCTCTAAAACGCAATCTGGACCTGGCAGACGTGAGCAAAATCTAATTTTATTCTCGTGTTCATTGTCCTTGGCTCAAGTGCTGCTACAGTAGATTGCGAATGCAGATTTTCAAAAATCTCGTCCAACACCGAGGGGGTCCCGGAGCTTGCAATCCCAGCTATTCATCATCACAATCAATGAATATAAAGCTACTATCAGAGCCTCGCTATTCACGATGGTAAATTACACAATCGATGAACTGTCACGCTTCATCATGAAATCAGTATCTGATCTCTCCGTCCAATCGACCTATCAAATTCCGTAGACGTGCTTTTCTTTAAAGTTTACAACCTTGCGGGAATTAGGCCCTTAGGTTGGTACGAGCTGTGCAAGGCCGATGAATGTTTTCCAGCTCAGTCCTTTGCGCGGGCACAACATGTAAGGTTGGGTGATGGTTCCTTCCGGCAAGCTGCATTGACGAACCCACAAGGTCCTACGGTATTGGAGGATACCTGACGGACGATGCACGGCAAGGCACTCGATTTGACGCCCCTGAGTAGTGAGCGCTTGAGCAACGTTCGAAACCAATTGCAATTGGGATATCGCCTAATAGCGTACGGGGATTACGGCAGGCCGCAGAGTAGCGGGCTTTTGTAGGTTCTAGTGCGGGACACATTTTCATCCCACCAAAACATTATTCGTCCGACGCACGTTCTGTATACTGTGCATCATTCAAAGTCGAAAAATTATTCTAGTCATATACTAAGTGGGTATGATTTACAGTAGGACTCATGATAATCCCTTCGAACTGGCATACCACCCCTCCACAGATGTTCGGACGTTCTCCCAGGCTGACACCCGAAGTAGACGTTCGGTGTCCGGACGGCAATCTGGGTGAAACGGTCTTTTGGGTCAATTTTTGTGCAGATGCCCAGCTTGGGTTCCATAGGGATTATCATGGGTCCTTTTACTTACGTCCTGTAAAACTTTAACAGTTCGACCTCGGCTAATTACGACACTGTAAACCATAAAATTCAATGAGGTCGAACAGTTGGAGCCCAGCGACAACGGGAGCTAACACAACTGATCACTCCGGGAGCGGGCCGCGATCTAAAAAGAGCAAGAAAATCAGACTGCAGTGCATGATATACGTGGATGGGGCAAAGCTACATACACCTCCAAAACGGATTTCAGCAGATTTACAGACCGATGCGATAGCAACTAGGTTGATCCGTACGGCAGGCGTTGAGGCTACCGTCCAAATCCAGCTTGGCTATTCAGCTAGTCCGAGGATCAATGTGTACCACTTACAGGAAATCAATTAATCACCCACGCCACAAGGAGACCGACATAATTCTCTACTGGCCGCGAAAAGTCGTGATGCATCAATTAAGAAACAACGGAGGCAGTCGAAAATCCCATTGAACAATACGAGCCGCTTTTTACTGCTTTCAGGCAGCTCCTCCTCCGAACTGACCGACTTGGGCTTCAAAGGGGTTCCTGTTGGGTAGTGTGGCAGCCTGTTATGTCCATGAGCGAAATCGTGAACAATTTCGTATTCTATGCATTGCAGACCACACTTCCCAACAGCGCAGGGTGTGTCGCGGATGGCATGCCTGACCGCGACTACGACTTTGATCGAAAGGCACGTCTCAGGTTGGGCCTGAATGTCACTGGTCTCTTGACATGAAGTTGAACGTTCAAATGGCTGACCGATCACATCGGGAGCTGTCGCTAGGGCAGTGTTCTGGCTGTGCTCATGGCTGTTGGAGCAGTATGAGTATATCGTGACCGTGTGCCTGCGTGCCGCGAGCAAGGTAAGAACTTGAAGTGATGAAGAGCACTACGCTATAGCTACGACCAAGCCCAAAGGACACATAGCAGCTGACTAAGCTATGGTACTACATCATGATAGTGCGCCGGTGCTGGAGTGGGTGGTCCCCTACCCCACTGTTATTTTTGACATGTTCTTAACTATTAGTAGTATTGCAGTGTGAGTAGATCGTCCATGTAATGTTAGGTTAACATGTAGGCAAACAATGCTGATCGGTGTTATTACGTTCCACTGGTCGGGGTATAGTACCCGCTGTTTAACACTGGATATACTGGCTATCGTTGTTCCTCGATATATATGGGTTTTCTATAGCTGGAAAAGTGATCTGGTCCCTGCTGGTGTAGGAATCCTATTCCGGGTAGGGTCAGCTGTCGCAACTGCATCGAGCTCGTAAGGGCAGAGAATGGCAGTGTTGTTGTCAGTCGCCGACAGTGCCTCGTTAGCTACGACCCCATTTACGCATGCAACACGTGCAGGTTATAAGATAATAGGATGAGGAGAAGGCTGGAGTGAAGTTCGTGGCAATCCGTCTGGGCGAAGGCATTGAGTTTCCTGATGTGCTGTACATAGTTGTATATGCCTCCTGTGGGCCGAGTACATGAACAGCCAGAGCCTCCGATTCGGTGTGATAATGTCATCGCGCCATCTGCCTCTCCACGAAGGGCCACTGAAATTTGAATGCGCCGATTCCAGGCAAACCGCAAATGGGCGAGGATGGCCTGCGCTGGTGGATCACTTCCCTGGCTCTGACAACAGAGGAATGTGAGTACCTGGTATAGTCTGAGTAACCGTGACAAAGTCGGTGATTAAACTTGGGTAACATCCTCGTCATAGATAAGCTTCGAACCTGCTGCGCATGTGTTCTTATGCCTTTCCTAGTCACGGCGTTTCATACGAAGGTAGGCATGCCAGATGAAACAAATCCCTTGAAACTGATTCTGAATCAGCAACGACGTGGAGACTGCCCAACGTGAAGATAAGAGTGTTCCTGCTGCCTTATAAGTGTTACACTGTGCTCATCTCCGAGAAAGAAATGAGCTTGGAAGCTCGAGAGTAAGGAATAGAGAAACAATATGATGTTGCCGGGCTGGGTTTTAAATCGGCAGATTGATCAATATCTAATTTAGATGATCATCATGACTTGAGCGGCCTGTTTAAATACTAGTAAGTACTGCTAGATCGCTGCTCGCTTCATACTTGTCCAAAGCCAAGATGACGCCTGCTCCACTTCCTGCAACGCTCTCCGGTGATATAGACACGCTGATGATCGATAATTTCGATTCCTTCACGTGGAATCTCTACCAATCACTCTCACTTCTTGGCACACAGGTCACTGTCATCCGTAACAATGCACTCACTGCAGACCAGCTCCCTCTTCTCCGTATCAACCGGCTTATAATCAGCCCAGGTCCTGGACACCCAAAGACTGATTCAGGCGTGTCAAGAGATGCGATCAAGTATTTTGCAGGCAAGGTCCCGGTTATGGGCGTATGCATGGGTTTGGAGTGTATCGTCGATGTATACGGTGGTGAGATCGGGTCAGTCCAAAGTCGTCATGTTTCTTGTATACCAAAATAACACCTTACCCTTCAGTTATGCCGGAGAAATAAAGCACGGAAAACTCTCCCCCGTCATCCATGACGGTCGCTCCATTTTCCTCTCCCTCCCGCAGTCAATCCAAAGTACCCGCTACCATTCTCTCTCCGCATCTCTCATAAGTCTGCCCTCTTGTCTCATGGCCACCAGTGCCACCTCTGATTCGGGTGTCATAATGGGCGTCCGTCACCGCACCTATGTCATCGAAGCCGTACAGTACCACCCAGAATCCATATTATCAGAGGAGGGTGAAGGCCTCCTCAAAAATTTCCTGTCCTTAAAAGGAGGCACCTGGGAAGAGAACCCCCACGCTAAAGTGAACGACCCAGAGATGCCGCCCTTCCCATATGAGGCTCTCACAGACAAGTCCAAATCTATTACCACAGAAGCCGCCAAGTCTTCCGCCCCTTCCATCCTCACGAAAATCGCACAAAAACGCACCTCCGACGTCGAAGCCTTATCCAACACCCCAGGGCTCACCCTCCCAGCTCTAAACGCACACCTCTCCCTGCACCTTGCACCTCCACCGATATCCCTCTCTCAGCGGCTGCTCCACGCGCGCAACGGCATGGCACTGCTTGCCGAAATCAAGCGCGCATCGCCGAGCGCCGGATCAATTGCCCCCCACACATCTGCCCCGCACACAGCACTATCCTACGCTCTCGCCGGTGCAAGTGCAATCAGCGTGCTCACAGAACCAACATACTTCCACGGCCACCTCGAGGACATGCGGACCGTCCGATTAGCCATAGACGGGCTAGATTCCAGGCCTGCCGTGCTCAGAAAAGACTTTGTCCTCAGCGAGTATCAGGTTGTAGAGGCCCGCCTGGCTGGCGCAGATAGTGTCCTTCTCATCGTGGCTATGCTGGGCAAAGACAGGACGCGGGCACTGCTCGAATATAGCATGACTCTTGGCATGGAACCTTTGGTGGAAGTGAACTCCCCGTCCGAACTTCACATTGCGCTCGACATTGGGTCCAAGGTCATTGGGGTGAACAACCGCAATTTACACTCGTTCACCGTTGACATGAGCACGACCTCGGGCGTCGCAGAAGTTCTGGAACAGAAAGGTAAAACTGGAGAGGTCATATTGTGCGCGTTGAGCGGCATCAAGAGTCCCGTTGACGTACGGGCGTATAGGGAGCAGGGGGTGAATGCTGTCCTAGTCGGTGAATCGCTGATGCGCGCAGAAGATAAGGGCAAGTTTATAAGACAATTATTGGACTGGGACGAGCCTATTCAAAAATCTCCTTCATCCGAAATCTCAAAAGCAATCCCTCCTACTGCACTCGTAAAAATCTGTGGTATTCTCACCCCATCCGAAGCCCTCAACACAGCAAACGCCGGCGCAGACTTCCTTGGCCTCGTCTTCGTCCCCAACTCAAAGCGCCACGTGAGCGTGCACGTTGCGCGAGAGATCTCTTTGGCTGTGCGCAACAGTTTCCCACTTCCTGATTCCGATTCCGATGAGGGTGAAGACGAAAATTCGAATCTACCCCTTCCGTGGTTTCACATCACACATCCGCGCCTCCTACATTCCGTCTCACATGCGAAAGACGCGTCCCCTCCTGGTCGGTGTCTTCCAGAATCAGCCCCTGCGGTACATTCAGCGGGTCGTGCGCGACGTAGGCCTCGACATAGTGCAGCTGCACGGCTCAGAACCCATCGAGTGGGCCAGGAGCATCGGGGTTCCAGTCATACGAGTGGGCGGGGTGCCTCCTTCCGCGCCGGAGTCTATTCCTGAAGAAAAGCCTAAGAGTGTCAACGAGGGGAACGAGGCTGAGGAAACTCACACCGCCCCTCTTCCATCTCCGGACCCCCTTGCGACCCTCACGACGCCCGGATACCATCATTTTATCCTGCTCGACACCACTTCTTCTGCTCAGTCCTCGTCTCCCAGCGGTGGTACAGGCAAGACTCTCGACTGGGCGCTGGCAGCGCGTCTCGTCAAGAAAGGGGAGGTGCCTGTCATTTCTCCAGACGTGAGCGTCAACGCATCCCCGAGCAGCGCTGTGAACGGTACTTGGGAACAAAACGTCGACGAAGAACCAGCGAGCACGTTCCCTCTCCCTCTCATCCTTGCTGGTGGGCTCAAACCCTCGAACGTGCGCGAAGCGATTGAGCGTGTGCGGCCGTGGGTAGTGGATGTGAGCGGGGGGGTCGAGCGTGATGGAGTTGATGGAGAGCTTGAGAGGGTGAGAGGGAGGAAGGACGAGGAGAAGGTGCGTGCGTTTGTGAGGGCTGCAAAAAGGATGGATTAGGGTGTTTTGGTGGGAAAGGGGGAGTAATTATGAATCGTGTTTGGAGTTTCGACGTGCATACCCAGAAATATGACATGGATCGTAGTTTAGTGTTTAGACTCATGCGTGATGTTATATTGGTTTATAGGGTGGAATGAAATACTAGCCTAGAATGATGAGTCGATTCAGGTCTTCTGCAAATTAATTCAACACAGCTTGCGGTCAAACATTTCTTCTGACACCTTGCTCCGAGTCTAGCTAGTCGCCTACACTATTGCAAATAAGCTAGTCGCGTGGGGCCACGTGCGCATTAGTCAATCTTCCTCTGAACTTTGAACCACATTCTTCACGTCTAGTGCTGGACCCGGAACTACTGCTATGGCATGAACCCGGGTGTGCGAGGTGGTGAAGAGCCAGTTTGAGACCCACCATTTTCTGTAAAGTACCTCAGAACCGGTGCGAGTCCTCTGGTTATACACCGAGTACCATTGAATATGTTATTTACACTCGCCTCGTTCGCTCAACTACGCATAGTGTTTACACGTCATTCACGACGTGTTTCATCTACATACCACGGTAGTCATTGATTTAACGCGGCGGTCTCATTCTACGAGGCCTAGATCGCTCTTGCGCGTCAATAGGAAGGTCCCCGTTACACTGGCCGCGACACTCTGAAGGAATTGTTTAGCGAAGTACCTCAGCCTTCACAGGAAAGCATAGTGTTGAGCGAAAGCAAGATGAAGCTGGACAAGGTGCCTCTACTGGCCTCATTCCGAGGCAGAGGAACGCGATGCGTATGTATATTGTTGCACGTCACTCAGGCTGGTGTCTACAGCTAATTTCATCGAAAAGATACGTGCCGGACCTTGCTCTATTTTCATTCGAACGTTTTGATCATTGACGATAGACGTGTTATAGTGAGTTCTTTCAGACTGGCCCGTATCTTTTTCTGATTGGTGACTGGTGCTAGATGAGTTCTGCGAATTTGAATGACAGAAGTCAAAAGGCAGCTCGGCTACTGTTGAACAGTCATGTGTAATCTTACAACCCTCGCCTTCTAGGGTGATGGCGACTCTGAATTCGTGCTCGTTGTCGAAGATGGCGACAGGCATCTATACATGGCTGCATGTTTTGCAAGTACTTTGCATTGCAGGCTCTTCTAGGGTGAGACTCGGAATAGCGCGAGAACTGCTTGGGTGTTAGTTAACTTATATACACAGAGCGCCTTGGTCTTATTAAACCTCAGCATGTCTTGCATTGCAGGAAGGAGGTCACCTCGTTCGTGGAATGCATGCTCCCAATATTAATGGAGGAGAGCCTCGATAGTTCAACTTGCCAGCTAAAGTTCTTTCTTGCATTGGTACCGCCTTGGAGTGTTTCCGGTGGGAAAAATGGAAAAGAGGGTCGCCCTAGCTTCACGCTATGTTTCTCCTCATTCCATCGAATCCTTGGAAATTTTGTTAGCTTGCCTCATTGACGTGATTTTCATGCAATTGTGTGCCTGTCAAGAATGTGTCTGCGTGACAGCGCAAGCCACTGCATGTGTGGCATAATGGATCAGTGATCGGCGGCGCTTGTGCACCGTCCCTATCGCAGACTATACCAAAACGCGTTCAGAAGGTTTGTTTACGATCATGATCTTTTTGTTTAGTTCATGGAATACTTCTAGAGTCCAGACCACATACGGCGTAGTCCTTCTCACACGCTCTGGCGGAACCTGGCTTCCCACCCCCTTAGCTGAATCATCCCGATCCTGGCTTTCGTGTCTCACCTTATCTTGTCGGAAACTTCTTTGTCATGACTAGCCAGATTCCCAAGTGCTAGTTCTCATCTTCACCTTCCACGCTCACATACTAAAGCACCCGACTTGTAGGATCCCCAGCGTGTATGTGTCCAGCTGTGCACGGAAGGATAAGTGCGCGAGATCCAAGTGCGCCTGAAAGCCCAACGACTCGGTATGGTCATTTCCGTACAAAGCGAATCGGTTTTCGTCAACCATACGGGATGCCAGTTTCGTGATGCGAAAAAACAGAGCTAGCCGCAGTGCATACATAGTTCTGATGTGCCGAGGTACTTAGTTGCACAATTGCGGTCTGCTCACCTCCTATCACAAAATGAGGCCCTGATCTGGCCGCTAACTGAAGGTGAAAGTACGGACATAAAGCGTTATTGATCAATATCTAATTGTATCATCTCAGGACGAGAAGGATGACGAGAAGGCTAGAGCGGAGTCCATGGCGATCTGGTTGGGCGAAGCGATTCGTCCTGTATTGAGTTTATTCGGCCTTCTTTGTGTGCCTTTTGTGGGCTGGGTACTGGAACGGCCAGCGCCTCCTGCGCCATTTCTCTGTCCCTGGCATATGTGGTCCTTTTGATGACAATGATCCCCTAGACAGCTGGAAGAAATTCACGGTGCGTCGTCTAGATGACATAGCTATATGCGCTAATTCTGATATTGCACTCCAGGCAATTCGTTATAGAACGGCGATGGTCTACGCTGGCTTAGTCGTGGGTTACTACATCAAGCTTGCATTCCTAGCCGGCGATTGAGCTGACATTTCCGATATTGAGATCAACTTCTTTGGTCTGTTCCAAATATTTTGGGTTACATCTGACATAGACAGCAACACGTGTAATTCATAACTAAGGAGTGTGGTCATGTCCAGAGAATGTTGATATCGATCATACTCATGAAGAACCTACGTGCGTGAACTCTGTTGGCGCAAACCTCGTCTTTTAAGTAACCTAGCCGAGAGGCTGTCCTATTACGGCAGGCTTAGCCCGGGAAGGATCGAGATCATTAAGCTTGTTCTTTTCCCCATGGCTTGTAAATTGCTCGCGACAATTAGCTTCAAAGGATATATGTGAGTTGATTCCTCGCTTGAACAAAAAGTACATCTGGAAATTCTGGAATTTACAAGCTAATGTATCATACATTCATGGCGAGGCATAGGTATGTCGAATCACTGGGAAGTGATCGTAACAGAACTGAGAATATGAAAGTGATAGGGATGGGTATGGGTAACTCTGCGAGGAAGCTAATGAAAGAAAGGGGGAAGCTTGGAAGAGTATAACATGAGCTTGATAAGAAGCAAAGGGGATTAATATACTAGACACCTAATCCACCAACGCAGCGAACAAACATCCAAAGAACGCATACAGAGACACGCATTACCGTAAAACACTTCTACACTTTCTTTTTCCTTTTCGAATGGACCATGATGACACAACACCAAGCACAGAACCAACTCGGCAACGAGTTGAGCTTCTTCGACCGGTTGCAGATCGCGGAGATTAAGCAGCGCCCATAATCCGCTGCACTTCCTCGAGACTCGAGTTCATCGAGTCCACGAAGCAGTTGATAAGGGGCTGGAAGTCGCCTTCCCAGGCCTATAGGAGGTCAGCATTGACTGGTGTGGGTACAGGTAGGAGTGAAGTAGTGTATCGTGGGATGACACGAAAAATCCACAAAACAGAACGGAACAGCACGTGAGACAATTGCAAAACACCAGAATAAAGGAGATTGACAATACGGCTCAATGAAAATGGAATGAGCACCAATCCGTAGAAAACGCTCACAATGTTCAATGCATCATAATATACACTCCTCAGTGATGGAGTGATGCAGAGCGGCGGGAATCCATGACGCATAAGCGGGATAGACGAGATAAGGAGTGACATTCGACTATTTCCATCCTTTGTCCACGTCAGATCACAAGGAATGAGGAGGAGAGAAGAAAAACACACATCGAATGGGTGACATCTAACGAAAGTGACATGAAGCCAGGCAGCCGTCGCAAACGGGTTCCTCCAGCGCGCAATGTATTGCTGTATCTTACCGTTAGTGCCCCAGTCGGCGCAAAGCGCCACACGCGAATAAATGCCCACTCACCTTCCCCATCCGACATATATACTCCAGCTGCTGGTCCACGCGCTCCGCAGGGCAAAATGCGAGATTATACTGTTGACTGCGTCTCACCACTGATTTCTGTGTCGTCTGGCGGGTGAACCCTGCATTGATATAATGCATGCCTCCGACTATTGGGTCATTGATCTTCACTTTTGATGTACGCATTAGCTTGGCGTGCAACGCTTGTATCAGTCCGGGGGTCAAGAGCTCTGGTCGCTCGTGGGATGGAATGGTGGCAGAAAAAGCCTGGAGGTTGAACGGGTTGAGTGAGGATGAGGAAGAAAAATGGGAGATAACTCACGTCTTCGAGGTCAATTAACGCTTGAACGATGGCCTCAGGGTCTTTAAGATCGCTTCTAGCATCACATCGCACTAAGTGGGGGGCAAATCCCCAATGAGTGAGTGCATCTGCAGACTAGGTTGACAAAAGCATTAATGCTAGAACTACTATTACAACCGTAACGCTGCTTCTGCGTTTGGTTGTCCACGAGCGAACAACTCACCTCCCCAGCCAAGTGGAAGGTGCCTTCGAGGTGATGTGCCTTGATCCAGATGTAGTTGAGGTACTGCCGCTGGTATGGACTCGTGCGCCATGCCGCTAGGATATCGGCCGACGCTTGTGGGAGCATGGGCCAATTGAAGGGATTGGCATGTTCACGCGCGGGCTTCCAGCGTTGGAAGAAAGTTAGAGAACCGGTGCTGCGAGCTATGAAGTGGTAAGTATCGGGATGTTGTGACGCGCGTATGCAGGATCGCACCTTGCTGCTCCGTATCACCTTGCGCTAACATCCGCACTGTCGACACGAACTGGGCAAATACCGCGCCATTCTGGCCAGTAATACCATGTAGAACCTGCATTGGAAGAAAAGAACCAAATGGCAAGAACCAAAAACAATATGATCGGGGAATGAGAAAAGCGGAAGGCGCCAATGGAAAGCAAATCAGTAAGACATTTTAGCCCTAGCCCACAGATACCACCGAACTACGCGCCTCGTCGTAGAGTGGGAGAGCAGTACTAAGGGACCCGCCGGCCGCGCGTACGTCGGCAACCCGCACCTGAAAGAAAGGAACAGGAAATTTAGGAAGGTAGTAATCTTCCCAGATGAGGGCTAGCGCGCGGAGATGGCGTTCAATGTCGTCCGGGGTGGTCGCAGACTGAATGCTGCGGAGGAGCTCTGTGAGAGCGAGTGCATCTTCGTCGGGCACACAACCAGGTAAGTCCTTGAGTTAGACGATAATGAATCAGGATGAATCAGATGACAAGGGCGGACGGATATGGAGATTGGTTTCAGTAGGAGGACAAGGGTCACATGCACGACGATTTAGGTGAATAGAAATAGATGAAAACAATTAGCAAGAGTCATCGATGGCGGCGATGGCGATTAGACTCACGACGAGCTCTGGGATACTGCTGTAATCCCAGCCCGGAATATGCATCGGTGCCAGCTGAGGCGCATGGAATTTAACACGGAAGTCAGACTCGGGATCTACGTCCATCCTGAGATCCATCAGTACCCATCACCAATTCAGAGGCGAAATGTGCTCACATAGTGTGTGTACTGAGAGCGGCTGCACTTGCACCAAATAAACTGGAAGTGAGGGACGAATCATATTCCTGAATACCGGTAGTCAATCAATTAATATTACCTCGAGTCGAGTAATGACTTGTTTTGGAGGATGGTCCGTGACTGGGCGATAACTTTGTGTGAAACTCTAGATCAGTGCTTGATAAGGGAGGTCATGAGGTTCCAGGGTCTTGTTTGTGAGAACTGGGCTGCTCTAGCCCAGGTCCGGCCGCTTGTGATTAAGGATTCGGATTATGGAATCAGTAGAACAGGCGAAGAACAACTGCTATGGTTAGAGCCAGTTACGAAGATTCAGTGCTGCAGCCTCGTGGCACCAGTGCCTCATCCTTTGACGTATCTAACCGCGCTGATCAGATCGCTCTTTCATCATCCTCCATAATAACAACGCGTAGAAACCGCGCAGAAATCATAAAAAGAGGGTATCTGTAATTCTACATGGCTAAAACCATCAACCTGTAATCGATCAGCACATGCTGGACACGAGGATCAGTGCATCTTCGAATCAGACTTTGTTTCGCTTCATCCTAGACAACGTTATGAAAGAGGTAAGGAAACAAGATGCTGACTAATGATTCGTTAAAACTATTTGTAAGCAGGGGACTTCCGGAATGCCTTTTTTAGCTAGCTCATTCGCTGGCAGAACTTCATCATATATTTCGAAACGCTGGGCAATATGGTATTGCGTATCAATGTACAAGGTTGTGTCACGTACACGTAGCAAACGCGGTTGCTGTCGTGACCACCACGTTTGAGTACATCTTCACCGTGACCACCCCAATTCATAACTGCCAAGGGAAAAGGTGAAGCAATGGAAGTGCGTTATAATTACTTTTGGCACACCCTGTCGTTGTTTCATTTGATGTATAGCAAACTCGCCCTATAATGCAGAATTCAGTGAAACCATTCCACGGAGTTTTCGGATAGAACGACTCCGACCTCGCTTCTACGGAAAAAACTGAAGGTCCGGTGGTAGGTGACATAATTAGTCTGGTTTACTTGATTTGCGATGCTACAGTCCATCTGAAGTACGAAAGGAGGAGTATAAAATCATATTATTTTATCGGGACATGCAATTGCAAGGATGTTAATCAAACTTCAATGTCAATGCTTCATCTGCAGGGTGCGAATGGTACGTATATAGATACTGTCACTGTCTCGGATACGGAACTTGGAATCCAAATCGAACGAAGACTACATTGTGAGTGAATACAGCGAAGGCACTATATGTCACAATTGAGGATTTACAGCAATACCCAAGAAATACCTCGGGAATGAAAATTACCAAGCTTTATAAAGCGATGATATTGAAGTTAGCAGCAAGTGTTTTCTGAAAATGGGGAGACAAATTCCCCGCATGCTTGGTCACATCGGCGGCGCATTGACCGTGAAGAGCGCGACTCTCCAAGAAGAAAGGTGCGCGAGTTGGCGGCAGCGGACCAATATGAGCAAGGGCAACTTTCCTACTCTGTATTTTGTTGTTGTAAGGATCCATGTACATTCTTGTACTCCCGAACCACGCCCGAATGCCGACGCCATCAGCACGAGGAGTGAAGCCCCTCGTGCTAGAGTCATGTTCTGCACTTTCCCTTTTTTCCCCTTACGCACTATCTCATTGTTTCACACTTTCAGAGAGTCACCTCATTGCAGCACACTTCGACATTACCTTGACGCCACTGCAACGCTCCCTTTGTTTCATCCCCCCTTTCTCCTGCATTCTACAGGAACACCTTGCTCCAATAAAATGCCCATGTATAGTCGTCGAACTTAACAGAACATACCCAGATTTTCGTAATTCTATCAGTTCATTATCTTGATCAACCTATTTTCTTCGATCTATTCCCTTCCTCATCAAATTCTGAAATATGGTTCTCGCTGTCTCCAACGACGTTTAGGTGAGTTTTCCTATTTCTACATGTGTATCTGAAGTATAAGTATTTAACATTCGAGGCCAGGATGCGACTCAGATCATCGACATGAGCGAGGATCTGATTATCACACGCGAGCCTCTTATATTCCGCAACCGCCAGTGCGAGATTGTACAGAATGGCTGCCCCAGTCGGACAAGGAGCTCTAATGTGCTTCCATGCTCAGTCTCTGCATAGTAGTTCGTAGAGTTTGCATCAGGAGTTGCCGTTGGCGGGCTGCGATCCGACCGCTTGATGCCCTACGACTGAGGGTACCAAGCGGTCTTTCGATTAGGTCATTCGTCGTCGCGATGCAGATGTCTTGAGCCCAGCCGCCTTTCTGTCATATGCGCGGCTCAGTTCATTGGCCTCCTGCTCACACTTCTATGCGACTCGCGGGGCCAGGGGGGAAACAGCAACGCACAAAGCAGAGATGGTGTCATCGAGTTCTTCCTTCGTTAGGGTCAGTAGCGCAGATCAGTAAGAATTTTTGAATGGAGAAATATCTTCAAGGTTGAATCCTGGTACTTTCCCGATCCAATAAAGTACAGTGACATCGCCAGACTGCCTGCAGAAACCGACCGAGAGCCTTCTCAGTGCCTTCTCTCTATTTTCTTCATTCAGGACACTGAAGATGCCTAACAGTGGATATTCGGTATAACCTTCCTCTGTCGCGACACGAGTGGATGTTCATTGCAGCTTGAGTTGGCCATCATCCGATCCTAGTTAGAACCGATGACTGTCACCTCTTCCACCTCGCGGAGAACGTACTTTCTTGGGATCAGATGACCGATCATCATGACCATACAAGGTCCAATCCTTGTTGAACAAGAGAACGGCCAAAGAGGCAAGAAATTCATTCTTGTAAAATTCACCCTCGTCCACCAGTCTGCCAAATGTGGATGGACCGGAAAGCATCTGACGAGTACGTGATGGTGAGAAATGGATTACGATACCACAGGAACATGGTGATTGATGACTTTGCACCTTCACTTTGTCGATGCAACACGTATTGCTTCGTGTCTATCGACATCCTCGTCAGCAAGCAACAGTTTCGCTAAATTTTGAGGTGCTGTGGACCGCATCGAAAGTTTAAAATGTTCTTGTCGGGTAATGGTAATTCTCTTCCCTTCCCATTTGTGCGACAACATCACGTATAAGAAGAATTTGTTGATTCCCGCTCGAATGCGATCGAGTCGGGATTCCACGAAAGTTATTATCAATGAGACAAATTTTGGTTTCGAATAACTTATCAGTGCTTCGCGATCGCATAGCAGTCCAGCGTTCGTGTTGAAGCTCGGCTTTACGGATCGCTCTCCTTGTTTCAGATGGACTGACGTATCGCTGGCGCAACTCTGCAACAAAAATGGTCATATTAGCGCAACACACGGATCTGTAAACGTATAAATGCCTACTGCGCGTTTACGAATCACCAGCATGGTCTAGCTTCGAAAACCTTGTACTGAATGCAATTATTGCCATGATCCCGTTATCGAAATCTTGCAAGGGGTGAAACGCCGCGTGTTTCATTTTAAAACCCCATGGCGATGAGGGAGGGATCAAGTCCAGTCGCCTGACAGTGAATTCCATATCATCAGCAAGATCCGGAGCTCTGGCGCATGTACAACAGAGATCAAACTCAAGCATACCTGCTGTGTCCCCTGGAACACCACCACAAGGCTTTCGCGGCTCTTACCTTGATGAATTCAAGGAAAAGGCGTCGCGTAGTGGATCAAGAACTATCGCTGCTGAGCGCTGGGTACCAATCGATCGCCTAATCATAGTATTCGGTGCGTGAAGCTGCGCTGTCTCCATCACTAATACCACAGCACGTTTTTGTTTGAAACCTGGTGTTGAAATTCCTTCGAGATGATCTCCTCCAGGGCATAGTGCGGGACGGACGGGACTTACTCATCAAGCAGTTGATTAATTCTGCCTCAGTATTTGTGCCGTCGTCAAACTTGTGGGCCGACCTGCATGTCATATTATAGAACGATTCCTCAGTCGACCTTTATTATTTGCGACAAGGATAGGAGAATCTTGCACCACGACAGCATCAGTAGACAGCACTTTCACAGCAGTAAACTTAGCTACCGGAGGAATGGTCTCGAGCCTCGGAAATTCGGGACCAAATGGATCAAGGGTCCTTGCGTTCGTGAATATATAGGTAGATTTCAATCGCGATCCATTCCCTGCTGAGTGGACTATACGGAATGTAGCGCACACATTCAAAAATAATGGATTGTTACCCGGAAATCCGCATATCATCTGAGGACCCTGAAGCGCATGGCCTGTCCACCACATCTCTGGGGCCCAGCAAGGACGCTGCTTTTCAGATTCTATATTGTATCAGTAGTAGGTGCAAATAATGTCGGTATCGTGACGTTGTTAGGATTAAGCTGGTAACCGAGCATTAGACTGGAGGAAAGGACATGAATTCGATGGTGGGTTTATTTGAACACAGCGCTGGGCTATTTTTTCACCTTGATTGTCCAGAACAGCTGTTGCTCTGGACAGTGAAGGTGGAACATGGCCGTAATCAAGGAAGTGATAGCGCCCTGCGTGGAAAGGGAGGGAATTGATCGACTACTATATAGTACTATGGGTAAGTAACTCAAGTGAGCTCGAGAGATACTGCCGGTGCTAGCTATGACTGTTGCGATGATTTTCAATGACAGCGGTGAGGACGATGGATGATCATGGATCAGTTGATCGACTTACAGTAAATTTTGAAGTTTGTGGTTGATTATGTAATTGATTACAAATTAATTGTGTGCCTTTACTTGCCTCCAATGACATTCGGGTCATGGCACTGATAGCTATGTATTTACACTCCACTTCCACTCGATGATTATCACCCCCCATGTCTACGCCCAACACCAACTCAGTTCCTGCCCCGCTGCTACGACCTTTGGGCAACGAACGCTTCGTACTTACGGACCCTTACCGTCGCAACGTCACCCTGCTCCTCACCCTTGACCAAATCCGTCTATATCTCCAGCATGACGCGGACTTACGTGGAGGAGCCGCTCTCGACACTATTCCCTCCCCCATTGGATACGAAGAATTCGTTGTTGCGCTGAACGCCAATGCGGGAAACGGAATCCAACTCGCATTCATCCCTGAAGGCAAGGCGGGCGTGTGGATTACTGGTCGTCCCCCTGCTCTAACTGAGTTAGTGGGACTTGAAGCCACGCGATGCACCTTACCCGCGCCTCACGACCCCAGAGAAGCCACCGGGGGTGAATGGCTAGACCCCTGCAGGAGCAAGCTGATGGACGAAGCCCTGTGGGATTACCCTGAGCCCATCAAGAAGCAATGGCAATGGAAAGAGAAGGGGGTATCCGAGAGGCAGGCCAAAAGGTGGAGGCGAGAGGATGAAGAAGCCATGAAACCATTCGTACCTTCCATGGCCGTGACTAATGCCATCGTCGGCTCCTCCAACAGCTCTAACCCCTGATCCTGCAACCCTCCAACTCCAGTGCGCTATCCTCAACGGCCGCAACATCAACCGCATCTACTCATAAACTGTCTAGAGCAGCATCTGGAAAGACTCCGACCCCGCTCCCTTCGCAGTCAGCTTGGGCAAAGGGCCCGCCGCAGAGCAATTCATCTGCAGCTCCTTCATCTCGATCGCAGTCTCCCGCTCCTACTCATGTTGCATCTCCAATAGCTATTTCTCATTCGAGACGTCCAAGTGCGTTAGGCCAGGGCGGTGTCCGTAAAAGATGGCGTCTCAGTCCCTCGAAATATTGTGGGATCGGTAGTACGACCAGGTTTGATTTCATTATTACTCCAAAATCATTTCTAGTTCTAATTGATACTCTTAGCATCCGTTGTGTTTGGATCAATAGATGATGCCTCGGCCCCGTTATCTTCATCGCCGGCTGCCATTCCCGCTGTAAAAACCGAAGTCGTAAAGTCTTTCGGATCCGTACCTGCTACGTCTTCCAACCATGTAAATGGCAAAAGCTCAGCTTCTGCATCGGCCACAGGGTCGTCGAAGCAGCCTTCACGACCTTCCCTATCATCAACACCTTCCAACTCCAGTGCGCCACCCTCAACGGCCGCAACATCAAGCGCATCCACGCCTAAACCGTCTAGAGCAGACATTGCAAAGCTCTTCCACGATCCTTTGTCATCGTCTTCTCGGCCGTCTTCTGATACATCATCTTCTGACACATCGTCTTCTGACACATCGTCTCCTTCCACCTGGCCCTCTAATTTACCTCCACATCACCAGCCATCCTCATCTTCGTCACAACAGCCACAGCAACCCTCGCAATTCGGCACACATTCATATTCGCAGTTCGTGCCAAATAGCATGCGCCCACCGGGTGTGCGGGGCGGGTCTCGGCGGGTAGCTGGCCCGGGGGGTCCCGGTGGCCCACCTATCCCTGCTAGTCCCCGAATGGCTTCGCACCCACACCAAGCACCTCCTGGAGGTATAGCACCGCAGGTACCCATGCAGCCCATGTCATGGGGCGGATACTATGTCAGTACTCCATTTTTCTAAATATCTTTATCAACCTTAACGTGATCCAAGTATATGGATCCATATCAACCACAACCTCCTTGGGGGTATTATGCTATGCCCTCCCAACATATGCACCAACAGCCTCACCCGCAACATGTCCCTCATGTCACCTCTCCCCATCAACCTGGACCTCTTCCCCTGTCACCTCGCCCCGCAGACCCCCAACTACCTGGCACACCAACCACGGCACACGCTATCCCGCACCCCCCTCATACACCTCAACCGCCTCCCTCCATGTCTTCCCCGCCGCCCACACCTTCCACACCTCCTTAACACGAACGTCTGCGACTTTGTTCCTGGTGGACGCTCTATATCCAAGGTTTCCATCAAGATACAGGATGACATAGAGGCGACGCTTGATGCTCCCAAGAAGCACAGTTCCCAACCACCGACCGTTCCTACTCCACCTGTTGTGACCAACCGATGGCAACCTTCGGTTTCAGTACGCATCGAGAGTGAGGAATCGAAACGGGCGCGAGAGGAGAATGCATTGAAAGAGCCTGTGGTGCAGCCAAACTCGACGCTACAGCTATAGCCTCAACCTCAGGTACAGACGGTGACGCAACAACCTGCACAAGAAAACTGGTTATTGGGATAATTTTTGCCTTGCACTCTGGTGCTCCCGATCCTCTTTTACTGTTCAGCCTGCTACCTCGTAATAATGCTATCATACCAGGTGTGTTTCATCGTTTCCTTTATCTCAGTCTCTGCTCGGCTCTGCTTTGATACCCGGTTACGTGTTCTATCACTTGTCCAGGTTTAATTATACTGTCTCTACCATGTACATACGTCACAATTTACTCCCGCGGAACCGTCCAGTTACACATGCTAGACGTCAGTTTTCCTGCTGTCCCTTGCATGCGGGTCATGATCCATTTTAAAAAATTACAAGTGAGTTGTCATACCGGCTGTTCTGGATGGGCACGTCGCAGTTTGCTATTGGGTCCATCGCCAATTACTAGCATCGATGGCCCTATGCCGTTTATAATCAGCTGTGTATATACGAGGAGACTTGGGACGTCATTTAACCAATCCATGACAGACGACCTTTGTGTGATAATGTTCGTACAATCCTTGGCATGTATATTTGATGAAAGCTGGCCAGGGATCGATGGCCGCTCCGTGACTATTCAAACATTCCACACAGTATTCCTGTTCAAGCCCAGCCCCAGTGCTTACTGTACTTGACAAGCCACGGCGATGTGCTTTTGATCGAGGTATTCTCTAATCCCAGTCTGAGAAATACATGTTGCGTGGGTAGAAATCGATTGTAATACTTGCGATGGAAAAGCTTAAAGCATATTTGAAACCTCCTCCCACTGTGTATACTACCATCAGCATGATGAACATGGCCAAAAATAAGGTGAACATCTTTGCGTGAAACCGAGACAGACCTCAGTGATACGATCGACATTTCGGTATCTGGATCAGGCAGAAATCGAATCATCAAGGCGTCGCAACCCGCACTGACCGATTGGTGAATCTCACATTCATCACCACTGACAGTCGTCACGAATGAGGGAATTGTAGCCAACCACAACGAAACACGCATGTGTACGTACGCCTTAAGGGAGTGACATCTAAGTTTCACTCGCGTCATGCAATGAAGAACTTGTCATCTACATGGTGTGAATGCGCAAACTGCGACAAATACCTGCCTTCCTCCGTTGCAGAGAGAAAGGCCTCGTATGATGCTCATCAGCTGGTTATTGAAGGGTTCGTCGTGCACAGCTGAGAGGCTAGTGAGTGCACACTCTCAAGAGCCTTGACGTCTGGAACAATCGGCTGAATCGGTCAGGAACAGCGAGTAGCCTGGTATAAAGACGGTTGGTATCTCCCTCGATGAGCTAGGTAAGATAAAATACAAATGGATATTAAAACACCTGTGAGCTCAGCGTAATAAACGTTTGCCCGGAGTAAACCCAACCTGATAAGAAATATATGGATGTAATAATTGACCCAGGATCGAATCTCATTACGGTGATACTGTACACGCGGATGAAATACAAATGTCTTGTGCTGGCGATGACCAGTTTGCGTCTGAGCGGCAAGAACCCTAAGGGACCGTTTGAGTACACTAGTAGGCTTATCAGTCGATATTAGACTCACCTAGAGCCGCTCGTAATAACATGACGGTCCAGAAAGGGTTCAAGCGAGTTCAACTAGTGCTCGTGACCGATACAAGTTTGTTGACCGGTTAGTAGGGCTAATTCTTATCGCCGACTAGCTGAGATGCGTGTTTTTGGCATGGATTGCATACGTGTCTTCTTGACGGCGTGTAAATGACGTTAAAGACAGTCAAGCTGGCTCGTGTTATAAGAACGTGTTTTTGAGTTCAGCACGGTTCCGTCGTCGGTTCTACATAGTCAGAACAATAAAAAGTTGGATTGCCGACTGAGTGAACGGGGACCATTTAAATGAGGTTTCTGGGGTCCAACCGTAGGGGGTGATTTTTTTGGCTGGAGTCCCACGCACTTGTTGTACTCCGTCGTTTCCCTACAGCCTCAGGCTATAGCAGGAAGACATCCTTTTAACCTGCCGAGATCGCAACTGACAGCGACGGGCTTTCGTTTTTCATAGACAGAACCAAGGTTCATACAACTGATCTTTTGTTTTCGCCTGCAGGCAGGTCATACTTGACGACCACCACGCGCGACAAATCATCGACTGTTTGCTAAAATATCTGTTACATCGAAAATTCGTCAGTTCAATTCGTTCTGTGCTCGTTGTTGCTGACGGCTAAACTCAAACTACCTTCTGCGCGTCTTATGCGTATTTTTTTTGTGTTTGTAGAATGAGCAAAGTTTCCACTGCATCTGGAAAGACTCCGACCCCGCTCCCTTCGCAGTCAGCTTGGGCAAAGGGCCCGCCGCAGAGCAATTCATCTGCAGCTCCTTCACCGCGATCGCAGTCTCCCGCTCCTACTCATGTTGCATCTCCAATAGCTATTTCTCACTCGAGACGTCCAAGTGCGTTAGGCCAGGGCGTGTCCGTAAAAGATGGCGTCTCAGTCCCTCGAAATAATGTGGGATCGGTAGTACGACCAGGTTTGATTTTATTATTACTCCAAAATCATTTCTAGTTCTAATTGATACTCTTAGCATCCGTTGTGTTTGGATCAATAGATGATGCCTCGGCCCCGTTATCTTCATCGCCGGCTGCCATTCCCGCTGTAAAAACCGAAGTCGTAAAGTCTTTCGGATCCGTACCTGCTACGTCTTCCAACCATGTAAATGGCAAAAGCTCAGCTTCTACATCGGCCACAGGGTCGTCGAAGCAGCCTTCACGACCTTCCCTATCATCAACGCCCTCCAACTCCAGTGCGCTATCCTCAACGGCCGCAACATCAAGCGCATCCACGCCTAAACCGTCTAGAGCAGACATTGCAAAGCTCTTCCAGAATCCCTCGTCATCGTCTTCCCAACCGTCTTCTGACACATCCTCTCCTTCCACTCGGCCCTCTACTTTACCTCCACATCACCAGTCATCGTCATCTTCGTCGCAACAGCCACAGCAACCCTCGCAACTCGGCACACATTCATATTCGCAGTTCGTGCCAAATAGCATGCGGCCACCGCAGCAGCCTTCTGGTACCCCACGTTCCCCTGCATTCTCTCGTGCTGTGCCAAACGTGCAAGGCCAGTCTCGACAGGGAGCTGGCCCAGGGGGTCCGGGTGGCCCACCTATCCCTGCCAGTCCCCGAATGGCACCGCACCCACATCAAGCACCTCCTGGAGGTATAGCACCGCAGGTACCCATGCAGCCCATGTCATGGGGCGGATACTATGTCAGTATTCCATTTTTCTAAATATCTTCATCAACTGTGTTCTTAACGTGATCCAAGTATATGGATCCATATCAACCACAACCTCCTTGGGGGTATTATGCTATGCCCTCCCAACATATGCACCAACAGCCTCACCCGCAACATGTCCCCCATGTCCCCCCTCCCCATCAACCTGGACCTCTTCCCATGTCACCTCGTCCCGCAGCCCCCCAACTACCTGGCACGCCCACCATGGCACATGCTATCCCACATCCCCCTCATACACCTCAACCACCTCCTTCCATGTCTTCCCCACCGCCCACACCTTCTACCGCCAACGCACCTCGCCTTAACACGAACGCCCGCGACTTTGTTCCTGGCGGACGCTCTACATCCAAGGTTACCATCAAGAGCCAGGATGGCATGGAGGTGACGCTTGATGCTCTCAAGAAGCACAGCCCCCAACCACCGACCGTTCCTATCCCACCTGCATCGCCTGTTGTGACCAGCCGGCGGCAACCTTCGGTTTCGGTACGCATCGAGAGCGAGGAATCGAAGCGCGCAAGAGAGGAGAACGCACGGAAAGAGCAGGAGAAGAAGGAGGAGGAGGAGCGTGCGAAGAAGGATGCTATAGACAAGAAGAAGCGCGAAGCAGAGGAAGAGGCTAAGCGGTTGGAGGAGGAAGAAGCTGCACGCAAGAGGAAGGCTGAGGAGGACCGAATACGCATGGAGGAGGAAGAAAAGGAGCGGATACGGCAAGCAGAGGAAGAGGAGAAGGAGCGCCTACGCCAGGAGGAGGAAGACCGTCTTGAGGCAGAGCGGCGGGAGGCAGAGCAGGCACGCATCGCACTGGAAGAGGAGGAACGGAAACAGCAAGATGCTCTTGAGGCAGAGGAAGCTCAGCTTGAAGCGGAAGAAGCTGGTGACATCGTTCAAACTCCATCACCCGCCAGCGAGTCTCAAGAGCCAGAGGACGGCGAAGTCTCCGAGCATGACGAAGCTTCTGTGCCTCAGCTTAACGGCGATAGCGGGAAGAAATTGAAGGAGTCACTTCGGATAGATACGTCTGCGATGCCCCCTCCCACTGAGATTCCACGAAGACGTCCTGGCCCTCTCGACCTTGCTTCAGCGAAGAGAGATGTTTCTGCCCCTCTCCCCTTCCGCACTCCTTACCGCACGTGTCATCGAGAATCTCAGCGAGGTTGCGTACCCTGAAGGCATCAAGAGCCCGAGGGTTGAGCTCAATGCGAACGTCAAGGATGGCCGATTCAGGTGTGTGTTTCACCTATTTAACTTCGAATGTCTCATTCATTGCTTCATGTAGATACGACCGTGACTTTCTTATGCAGTTCATGCACATTTGCAAGGAGAAGCCGCCTACCCTTCCTGCTCTCGATGTCCTTGGCATTGAACCCGTCGATCAAGTATCGTTTCCCATGGCTCGTGGTGGCTCTGGACGTCATCGGAACGCCTCTGGTGCGATGCCCGCATCTGCTAATCGCCAGGCTTCTGTAGGTCTGGGTATCGGCGGTTTCCAGAAACCTTCCATTCCAAGCGGTTTCCAGATGGGCAACTTCCAGTCCCCAGGAAACAAACTTACCAGCGAGGAGCGGTTTGCCATATCCAACACCCGTTCTGCTTCAACTAGCAGTGCTTCCTCTTTCCGTTCCCCGATGGTGCGCACGCCCAGTACAGGTGGGTCCTGGGCATCCCATGCATGGCACCACTGGCAACCGCATACGCAGTAAACGCGGTGAGAGGCGTGGTGATGCCAACAGGACACCGATGTCCCAGGAAGAACATAGTTCAGGCTTTGGCGCTGCACCTATCCTGGGCGCTGGATTCGAGCCTGTTGCACCTCTCGAATTGTCTGCTAACCGTTGGGTCCCTACGAGTACGGCTCGCAAGGTTCAACCTGATGTTGATTCACCTGAGCTGGTAGACCGTAAGGTCAAGGGGCTGCTCAACAAGCTCACGATGGAGAAATTCGAGACGATTTCAGACCAGATCATCCACTGGGCCAACAAGAGCGTGAATGAGAAGGATGGTCGGACGCTCATCCAAGTCATCCGGCTGGTGTTCGAGAAGGCGACTGATGAGGCTGCTTGGAGCGAGATGTACGCGCGGTTGTGTCGGAAGATGATGGAGCAGATCAGTCCTGAGGTGCAGGATGATGGAATCAAGAACACAGAGGGAAAGCCTATTGCCGGCGGACAGCTGTTCCGGAAGTATCTCCTTAACCGGTGTCAGGAAGACTTTGAGCGTGGGTGGTTCGCCAAGGAAGCTACTGCTGCTGCAGCTGCGGCGAAGGCTTCTGATGATCACGCAACCAAGGCTGCTAACGATAAGAAGGGCACCGAGGAAGCTGAACTCTATTCGGACGAGTACTACGCTGCACAGAAGGCGAAGCGCCAGGGTCTTGGTCTGCATCAAGTTCATCGGCGAGCTGTTCAAGCTGCAGATGCTCACGGAACGTATCATGCACGAGTGTGTGAAGAAGCTGTTGGGCAATGTTGAGAACCCCGAGGAAGAGGAGATTGAGAGCTTGTGTCAGCTGTTGAAGACGGTTGGCCAGTTGCTTGACACGCCGAAAGCCCGCGCGCACATGGACGTTTACTTCACGCGCATGAAGGAGCTCGGCAAGAGCCTCAACGTCAGCTCTCGCATGCAGTTCATGCTTCAGGTGTGTAGCAATAGTTTTATGTTTTCTTTTTTGTTAGTTGTGCTCATCATCGTGATCTCAGGACGTCATTGAGTTGCGTGACCGCAAATGGGTCAGCCGGAATACCGTTGCTGCGCCTACGACGATCGCTGCTGTTCACGAGCTGGTAAGATAGACTAGCATCACTGACAACATTTGTACTGAGCTCGTGTTACAGGCCGCCTAAGGAGAAAGCAGCTGCAGAGAAGGAGTCTTTCAACCGTCAGATAAGCATGTCTCGCGGTGGATCTCGACGCGGCGACAACCGGAACCAAGAACACGGTCCTGACGGCTGGGCTGTTGCCGGCGGCAGCTCCGTGCCACGGGCGCCTCCCAAGGCTGGTGATCTGTCGCAGTTCGGAAAAATCAGTAAGGGGCCAGCCATGGCAATGGTAATGGGTCCAAGCGGCGTCTTCGCAGCCGGCAAGAAGGACAGCAAACGGGAGACACTTTCGCGGACGAATTCGAGCTCGAACATGTTCCATATGCTCAGTCAAAACCCTGAACTCGCCGCCGAGGCGTCCGCAAAGCCCAGTCGTTCGTCGAGTCGGAAAACGAGCGTTGATCTTGGTCATGCTGGTGTCCCTGAGCCCGCTGTACAGCGCAGGAAGCTTCAGCTCCTTCCACGGTCTGTTCTTGCTGCTGAAGAGAACGCCACGACTCCTTCGGAAGAAGAACCTGAAAGCGCACCTACAGCCATGTCAGAAGCAGACGTGAAGAAGAAGATTGATGAAGATGTGAAAGAGTTCTTTGCTGTTCGCAATCTTCAAGAGGCCGGAGGTTTACTTCACCAATCTTCCTGACGAGCACCGTTTCCGGCTCGTGGACAAGCTGGTTGCGTCCGCGCTCGAGAGCAAGGAGGCGGATGCGAGGTTGGTCGGTGATTTTCTTCGCGCAGGCTACGAGTAACGGACAGTGTACGCTTGAGGTCATTGAGGAGGGGTTCCTGCCCATGGCGGAGTTTTTGGACGATATTGCCATCGATGCTCCCAAGGCGTTTGACTACATGGCTATCATGCTCAAGGGCGCTGGATTCGAGAACGAGCCTGAGAGACTCCAACGGATCGCTTCGAAGCTCGAGGATAGCAACAAGCTAGTCTCTCTCGTTGCATGATTTGTTCTACTTCCATCTGACGTTTTCAATGCGTTTTCTTTTCACCTGCATTCTTATCGCATTTTCGTTTCGTTCGTTTTCTGATCGTATTGCACATGTTCTTGGTGTTCAGCAAACTAATATATGTACATCGCACGGCACTTTTGCGTTTGTCCTCTTTTTTTTGTTATCGTTCACTACATACAGCGGCATAGGATACAGCTAGCAGTACACCAGGTATTAGCAATGCATTTCAGATTCCCACAGTTCGTCATCGACTCATCAGCTGAGGTTCTTATCATCTGGCAAGTTTCAATGCAAGCCTCATTGCAGGAAGCTGTGTTGACCCATGTGCGGCCCGTAGGACGATCATATGTGCGTAATAGGGTTCTACCCTTGAATCATCTCTCGACGTGTCTGCCAACATTCTGGTCCTCACAAGTAATACGACCCGCAGCAAGCGTCAACCTCCCGCCGACCACCAGGAACACTCCGTTCCAAACAGTTTCTAGTTTCTATATAGGCATCTTCCAGTCCCCAAGAAGCAAGCTTACCAGCAAAGAGCATCTTATCATGTCATCCAACCTCCGTCCTACCTCAACTACTAGCCATGCTACTGCTGAATTGCGCGCTCCGATGGCACACACGCCCAGTCAAGGCGGCCATGGTCATCGTATGAATGGCACTGGCAACCGCATGCGCAGTAAACGCGGTGAGAGGCGTGGCGATGCAAACAAGGTATCGATGTCCCATCAAAGACAGGGTTCTGGCTTTGGCGCTGCACCTACTACCCTGCGCGCTGGCTCCGAACCCGTTGTACCTCTCAAATTATCTGCCAACCGTTGGGTTCCTGCGAGTACGACCTGCAAGGTTCAATCTGGTATTGATTTACCTGAGCTGGTCGACCGTAAGGTCAAGGCGTTGCTCAACAAGCTCACGATGGAAAAATTCGAGACGATTTCAGACCAGATCATCCACTGGGCCAACAAGAGCGTGAATGAGAAGGATGGACGGACGCTTATTCAAGTCATCCGGCTAGTGTTCGAGAAGGCGATTGATGAAGCTGTTTGGAGTGAGATGTACGCGCGGTTGTGTCGGAAGATGATGGAGCAGATCAGTCCTGAGGTGCAGGATGACAGGATCAAGAATACGGAGGGAAAACCTATCAGAGGTGGCCATCTCTTCAGGAAGTATCTCCTCAACCGGTGTCAGGAAGACTTCGAGCGTGGGTGGTTCGCTAAGGATGCTGCTGCTGCTGCTGCATCCGTCACAGCGAAGGCATATGATGCTGGGTTCAATTTCGAAGAATACCACGCTGCACAGAAGGCGAAGCGCCAGGGCCTTAATCTCATCATGTTTATTGGTGAGCTATTCAAGGTTCGGATGCTCACAGAGCGTATCATGCACGAGTGTGTGATGAAGCTGCTGGGCAACGTCGAGAACCCCGAGGAAGAGAAGATTGAGAGTTTGTGTCAGCTGTTGAAGACAGTCGGCCAGTTGCTTGACACGCCGAAAGCAAGCGCGCATATGGACGTTTACTTCGCGCGCATGAAGGAGCTAGGCAAGAGCCGTAATATCAGCACTCGTATGCAGTTCATGCTTCAGGTATGTGGCATTTTGGGGTATCTTTGTTGATTGTGCTTATCGTCGTGATTTTAGGATGTCATCGAGTTGCATGACCGTATGTGGATGAGTCGCGATGTTGCGCCTCTGACGATTGCTGCCGTTCACATGCTGGTAGGATATATTGCTGTCGTTGAAAATGATTATATTGACACTCGTGTTACAGGCCGCCAAGGAGAGAGCAGCTGCAGAGGAGTGTTGCAACCGTCAGATGAGCATGTCTCCTGATGGATCTCGAAGGGGCAGCGACCACAATGAAGAGAATGGTCCTGATGGTTGGACTGTTGCAGGTGACTATGTTCCGCGGGCGCCTCCCAAGGCTGGTGATCTGTCACCATTCGGCAACATCACTAATGGTCCACCCAGGACATTGGTGATGGGTCCAAGCGACATCTTTGGCGCCGGCAATGACGGCAAGCGGGAGGCACTTTCACAGACAAATTCGAACTCAAAAATGTTCCACATGCTCAGCCAAAACCCTGAGCTCGCCGCCAATACATCAACAAAGCCCAGTTGTTCGACGAGTCGGAAACCAAGCATTGATCATGATCACGGTGTTCCTGAGCCTGCTGTACAGTACAGTGAGCTCCAGCCTCTTCCGCAATCCGTTCGTGCTGCTGACGAGAGCATGAAAACTCCTTTAGAAGACGAACACGAGATCACACCCACCACCATGTCAGAAGCAGACATCAAGAAGGAAATCGATAGATATGTGAGGGCGTTCTTCGCGATTCGCAATCTCGAGGAAGTAGACGTCTACGTCACCAATCTTCCACATGAGTTCTGCTTTCGACTCGTAGACAACCGTCAGATACGCATGTCTCGCGGTGGTCCTCGAGGCGGGAGCGAGCACAAGCAGGATTGCTGGGCTGCTCCAGGTGGCTCTATTCCATGGGCGCCTCCCAAGGCTGATGATCTGTCACAGTTTGACAAGATCAGCATGGGCGCGCCCATGGTTGTGAGTCCAAGTAGTGCGCTCGTGGGCAGAAAGAAGGACAGCAAGCGGGAAACACATTTTCGGACGAATTCGAGCTCCAACATGTTCCATATGCTCAGTCAGAATCTTGAACTCGCCGCTGAGGCGTCCACGAAGCCCGGTCGTTCGTCGAGCCTTAAGCAGGGCGTCGATCTTCGTCATGCTGGTGTTCCTGAGCCCGCTCTACAGCGCGGGAAGATCCACCTTCCACGGTCCGTTCTTGCTACCGAAGAGAACGCTACGGCTCCGTCGGAAGAAGTATCTAAAAACGCACCCACCACCATATCAAAAGCAGCTGTCAAGAGGCTTGATGAAGACGTGAAGGAGTTCTTCACGGTTCGCAATCTCCAAGAAGCGGATGGCTATTTCCCTGATCTTCCTGACGAGCACCGCTTCCGGCTCGTGGACAAGCTGGTTGCGTCCGCGCTCGAGAGCAAAGAGACGGATGCAAGGTTGGTGGGCGATTTCTTCGCGCAAGCTATGAGCAAAGGACAGTGTACGCTCGAGGTATTCGAGAAGGGATTCATGCCCATAGCAGGATTTTTGGACGATATTGCTATCGATGCTCCCAAGGCGTTTGATTATATGGCTATCATGCTCAGGGGTGCTGGGTTCCAGAATGAGCCTGAGAGACTCTACCGGGTCGCTTCGAAGCTCGAGGACAGCGACAAGCTAGTCTCTCTCGTGGCTTGATTTGCCTCACTCCGATGACTGACGTTTTCGATCCATTTTTCTTTTGCATTATCTCATTATCTGTTTTCGTTCGCTTTTTGATCATATTCCCCACTTTCTTGGTGTCCTGCAAACTGAAATATGCACATCGCGGTACTTTTGCGTCGGTTCTCTTTTTGTTGCTGTTACTACAACTAGCACATACTAGAATGCTTACATCACCACGCGCGTGCTTCTTGTCCAGCAAGTATTAAAGCAAGCCTCATTGCAAGGAGCTTGTATTGATCTAGCCATGTGCGGCCCGACGGATGATCCCATGTGCAGCGAGGTGAATAGGGTTCTATCCTTGCATCGTCTGGCAGATTGGGCGCCAATATCCAGCTCCTCAACATGTCTTCCAACATTCGGGTCCCCACAAGTGGTCAACCTCACGTCGATTATCAGAAACCCTCCGTTCCAGGCGGTTTCCAGATGGTCAATTTCCAGTCCCCAGGAAGCAAACTTATCAACGCAGAGCGTTTTACCATGCCATCCAACGTCCGTTCTGCCTCAACTAGCAGTGCCACTGCTGAATTGCGCACCTCGACGTCCCCTCCCACTGAGATTCCACCAAAACGTCCTGGCCCTCCCGAGTCTCGGGAGCTTGCTTCAGCTCAAAGAGGTGTTTCTACGCCTCCCCCTTCCGCACTTCTCACTGCGCGTGTCATCGAGAATCTCAGCAAGGTTGCGTACCCCAAAGGCATCAAGGGCCCGAGGGTTGAGCTCAATGCGAACGTCAAGGACGGCCGATTCAGGTGTGTGTATTATGTCGTTCACTTCGAATGTCTCATTCATTGCTGCGTGTAGATACGACCGTGACTTTCTAATGCAGTTCATGCACATTTGCAAGGAGAAGCCACCTACCCTTCCTGCTCTCGATGTCCTTGGCATTGAACCCGTCGATCGAACTTCGTTTCCCAAGGCCCGCGGTGGCTCTGGACGTCATCGCAACGCCTGTTCTACCTCAACTAGTTGTGCCACTGCTGAATTGTGCACCTCGATGCCCTCTCCCACTGAGATTCCACGAAGACGTTCTGGCCCTCTCGACCTTGCTTCAGCGAGGGGAGATGTTTCTGCCCCTCCACCTTCTGCACTCCTCACCGCACGTGTCATCGAGAATCTCAGCGAGGTTGCGTACCCCGAAGGCATCAAGGGCCCGAGTGTTGAGCTCAATGTGAACGTCAGGGATGGCCGATTCAGGTATGTGTCTTATGTCTTTTAATTTGAATGTCTCATTCATTGCTTCCTGTAGATACGACCGTGACTTCCTTATGCAGTTTATGCACATTTGTAAGGAGAAGCCGCCTGTCCTTCCTGCTCTTGATGTCCTTGGCATTGAACCCGTCGAGCAATCTGGTGCAATGCCCGTTTCTACCAACCGTCAGGCTTCTGTAGGTCTGGGCATTGGTGGCTTCAAGAAACCTTCCATTCCAAGCGGTTTCCAGATGGGCAATTTCCAGTCCCCAGGAAGCAAACTTACCAGCGAAGAGCGGTTTTCCATGTCCAACAACCGTTCTGCTTCAACTAGCAGTGCCTCTTCCCAATTTCGTTCCACGGTGGCGTGCACGCCCAGCACAGGTGGGCCTGGGCATCCCATGCATGGCACCAAGCGCATACGCACTAAACGCGGTGAGAGGCGTGGTGGTACCAACAAGTTACCGATGTTCCAGGAAGAACATAGTTCTGGCTTTGGCGCTGCACCTATCCTGGGCGCTGGCTTCGAGTCCGTTACACCTCTGGAATTGTCTGCCAGCCGTTGGGTCCCTATCAGTATGACCCGCAAAGTTCAACCTGATGTTGATTCACCTGAGCTGGTCGACCGTAAGGTCAAGGGGCTGCTCAACAAGCTCACGATGGAGAAATTCGAGACGATTTCAGACCAGATCATCCACTGGGCCAACAAGAGCGTGGATGAGAAGGATGGGCGGACGCTCATCCAAGTCACCCGGCTGGTATTCGAAAACTTGAAGGCGACTGATGAGGCTTGGAGCGGGATGTGCTATGCGCTGTTGTGTCGGAAGATGATGGAGCAGATCAGTCCTGAGGTGCAGGCTGAGGGGATCAAGAACATTGAGGGCAAGCCTATTGCTGGCGGACAGTTGTTCCGGAAGCATCTCCTCAACCGGTGTCAAGAAGAGTTTGAGCGCGGGTGGTTCGCCAAGGAAGCTACTGCTGCAGCCGCTGCGGTGAAGACTTCCGACGATTATGCAACCAAGGCTGTTCACAAGAAGATTGGCACGAAAGAAGCTGAGCTTTGTTTTGATGAGTACTACGCTCCAGAGAAGGCGCGGCGCCAGGGTCTTGTTCTCATCAGGTTCATTGGCGAGCTGTTCAAGCTGCAGATGCTCACAGAGCGTATTATGCACCAGTATGTGAAGAAGCTGCTGGCCGATATCGAGAACTCCGAGGAAGAGAAGATTGAGAGCTTGTGTCAGCTGTTGAAGACGGTTGGCCAGTTGCTTGACAAGCCGAAAGCCCGCGCGCACATGGACGTTTACTTCATGCGCATGAAGGAGCTTGGAAAGAGCCATAATGTCAGCAGTCGAATGCAGTTCATGCTTCAGGTGTGGCATTTCCTGGGTATCTTTGTTAGTTATGTTCATCATCATGATTTTAGGATGTCATCGAGTTGCGCGACCGTGCATGGATGAGCCGCAATGCTACGCCTATGACGATTGCAGCCGTTCATGTGCTGGTAAGATATAATTATCAGATTGGTGTCGTTGAAATTTGATATATTGACACTCGTTTTACAGGCCGCCAATGAGAAAGCAGCTGCAGAGAAGAAGTCTTTCAACCGACGTCAGATAGGCATGTTTCGTAGTGGTTTTCGACACGGCGACAACCGGAACCAAGAACACGGCCCTGACGGCTTGGCTGTTGCAGGTGGTAGCTCTGTTCCACGGGCGCCTCCCAAGGTTGATGATCTGTCACAGTTTGGCAAGATCAGCGTGGGCGCGCCCATGGTCGTGAGTCGCATCTAACGTTTTCGGTCCATTTTTCGTCTTACATTCTCATTGCATTTTTGTTTTCGTTTGCTTTTTGATTGTATCCCGCACTGTCTTGGTGTTCTATAAACTGAAATATTTACAATACGATTCTTTTGCGTTCGTCTTCTTTGTAGTATCGTTGATCGATATCACATACAGAGGCAAAGGCTTTAGCTAGCTATTGATGTTAGCTACATTACAGGGTGGGTATGAGGTACACGATAACAGTACTTTACGAGCTACGGGCCTCCATAGATATCATGGCTGAATCCATAGCCCTGAGGCTCGACTCTGCAGATGCACACGAAATAAGGAGTGCGCGTTGCGTCGCATTTGGGAGCGAGTAAAATGGAGGCTCAACAGGCGGCCCAGGGAAGGGCGCAGGCATCGTGGCATACGCGCTTCTTGTCTAGCACGTAATGGTGCTTGTGCACCGAGCTCCAGTCTCCGACTCTGTTAAGACCTGGTACGTATCCCATGCTTGACGTCTTTTAATGCTCAACATGATTTCCCTTTGCGTTTTTACGGTTGTCATGTAGCTTTTCGAAACACTGCAGGACGACAAAGCTACTCAGGTTGCCGCGGACTACTGTTTCCGAATAGGGTGATATTTCAGTCATTCCGTCATCCATCTTGTCATTTCCTTACCCATCGACGATCTCCCACAACGCACTAGCAAGCTCTTTCATATCTTCACTCTCCAGGCTCATGCTCATAAGCACACCGCCACTCATTCGCGCCCTTGCAGTTTGTTCCACAAATCCAGCATACTCCGTAAGCGGGATCGGTGTAGAAGGTGCTGTGACAAGCGACGAAGTCGTTCTCATCGACGTTGGTTTAGTATGCCAGAATAAGGATGGAAAATATGTCACTGGGAGGCATAGTCTCCCTACCTTTTCCTGCGACGGAAGCAACGTTCGCCGATCTGTACTGCAACTTCTCGATTGGCCTGTCAAATAAGGTGAGAATCATGTCGATGCCTTGATCACACGAACCATGACGAAGCAGTATGTGATTCTAGGATGAGCATACAGTTTTCACTAGGCAAAACGTAATTCGAGGGTTAAGTACTGGATCAAGACCTGGCAGCATTCGATGCATGGTGTGACTTGTCATGATTGCTACAGGAACCTCTGGTGTAACGGTTCGCTCAATCGTATGGCGTGCATCCTAACTAGATCAGTATCCAGTACCTGCTTATCCCATGCCCTTGTCCCAATCAAGAACTTTTCCTCCAGTTCAAGTGGTTAGCGATCATTGTGATATCCTCCCAACTGCCTTCAAGTCTGTGGGGAATCAGTTGATGGTATGCTCGTCGCCTGTCAAAGAGAGAAGCATACCTCAGTGGTAGCGCAGCAGTCTCTACCAGTGACGAGATGACTGTGGACGTGTGACACAAAATGTTTTTCTACAATGTTCCGTTAGGGAACCATATGCAACGTGTTGTGGGAGACGAACATCATAGGCAAGTTCCTGCGATAGGTTACTTTCCAACGTAGACCATGTGGATGGGTTGATATTTGGAAAGTGATATCCGAGAGCTGATGGAGGCTTTGCAAGCACAATGCGTCATTGATAATTCTCTTCGTGTCGAGAAACTATTTTCAAATGTTTACGTGCCATCTACGTGAAAGCGCATTTATTCGTGTTTCGGATCTGCGCCTGAGATGGAACTAAAGTTTAGTGTAGAAGCATCGAGAAACTCGTCGCGGAAGGAAGTCAGCAAAGTATGCGAGAAAACCCCAAAGGCGGGTGTGTCGTACATCATTTGCAATCCCTGTAGTAAGGAACGATTCAGTAGATGGCTGGGAATGGTATGAAAAAGGGCCTACCTGGAAGTTATCGCAGATCTCGACGAGCAGACGAAACACCCTTTCTACGAGCTCTGTATCCTGGAGAAGTATTATAAACACTACAAGACGGGGAGAAAGAGCAGGTACCTCATTATATCGCTGGAAGATATCTTGACCAACACTCCACCCAGCACCAGCACTTTACGGTGCGTCAGGGATGGCCTGTATAGATTCTCGATCGAGGAAAATGTGACTATAATCTGACCAGTATCTGATATTTGGGTCTGTGCATTCCAGATCGCCCCCACATTATATTTCACCTTCAAGACGAGCATGATATTTCCTTTGAGGGATCGGATTTTGTGTCTCGCGAACTACCATTCCTCGCCTGCAAAATATCAGTTCGTGCGACGAACAGCTTTCACAATCAGAGTCACTAGATTGTATCAAGCGAAGCATTGGTAATTGTATCAGCTTGGCTCGTTTTGGTGAGGGTCCCAAAGTTTGCTGCTTAGATGCAGCTGTGCCAACGAAGGCATACACTTCTGGGGGTTAATGCCAACAAGCGTGGACAAAGAGTTGACTGATTCTGGCAAGACGCAACGGCAGCGCACATTAACTTGAGGATGTCACTTGGAAATGATACACATACCTGAGGATTTTGTCCTTCTTAGAACGAAAGGTGGAATGGACAACGAGATGGATGCCTGTCACAATGTCTGGCTGTCTTGACAGACTGACACATCGAGATGACGAGCGCGTCAATAAGTGCCTTTGGGCAGATGTCAGGACAAACGGCACGAGGGTACAAATGACTCCAAGACACCAGCACCCGAAAGAGATACGAAAGATGGAATAGATTTTCCACAGATTTGAAAAAGCTATGGGGATTGATGACGAGGCGGAACAAGTTGACGGGACCCGAATCGTTCCTTCAAAAATACAATCTTGCAAATGGAGAAGAACCCACCTCGCATGAAACTGGACGTCATACTGCATTTCGCTAGTCAACCCTCTGTCCCTCGCTAATGCCGATCTGCCAAGTCTGGTTCTGAGCCTTATAAATCGGTACCGCACGCATGACTGGGATAATCAGTGTTTGATTAAAGGGACATTGCACAGCGATGTGCCTGAACCTAGTTACTCAATGGTCTGTGAACAAAGGAATGTCTCATATAGTACTTAGATTGGCATCTGACACAACCGAAGAGGAGTAAAGAAACAGGCGAGCGAGCGCATACAAAGATGGACAAGCGTTTGCAACCAGCGCACCCCAACAGATGTTACCAACGTGTGTGTCGAAAACTCAAAAGTAAAGGAGTGTACAAGGGACCGGAGAAAGCCGGGAGAAATGGGCACACTGACGCATGGGAATTCGTTTGTAGCCCTTCCACCCACTACTTAACGTGGGAGTAGGGGATTTAAGCAAGCCTCATTGCAAGGAGTGTATTAAGACCTAGCCATGGACCTGTCGGACGATCCCATATGTAGCGGGGTGGATGGGGTTCTATCTTTCTGGCGGATTGGGCGCCAATCTCCAACTCCTCGTCATGTCTTCCAACATTCAGGTCTCCGCAAGTGGTCAACCTCACGCTGATGATCAGAAACTCTCCGTTCCAAGCTGTTTCCAGACGGGCAATTTTCCGTCCCCAGGAAGCAAACTTACCAGCGAGGAGCGGTTTGCCATCTCCAACACCCGTTCTGCTTCAACTAGCAGTGCTACTTCCCAGTTTCGTTCCACGATGGTGCGTACACCCAGCACGGGCGGCCCTGGCCGTCCCATGAATGTCGTCATAGCCTGTAGACGCGGTGGGGAGAGGGGTCGTGACGCTAACAAGGCACCGATGTCCCAGCAACTTGAAGGACATAGTTCTGGCTTTGGTGCTGCACCTATCCTGGGCACTGGCTTTGAGCCCGTTGTACCTTTCAAATTGTCTGCCAACCATTGGGTCCCTACGAGTACGACCCGGAAGACTCAATCTTATGCTGAGCTGGTGGACCGTGAGGTCAAGGCGCTGCTCAACAAGCTCACGATGGAGAAATTCGAGACAATTTCAGACCAGATCATCCACTGGGCCAACAAGAGCGTGAATGAGAAGGATGGGCGGACGCTTATCCAAGTCATCCGGTTGGTGTACGCGAAGGCAATTAATGAGGCTGCTTGTAATGAGATGTATGCGCGTTTATGTCGGAAGATGATGGAGCAGATCAGTCCTGAGGTTCAGGATGATGAGCTCAAGAACACAGAGGGCAAGCCTATTGCCGGCGGACAGCTGTTCCGGAAGTATCTCATCAACCGGTGTCAGGAAGACTTCGAGCGCAGGTGGTTCGCCAAGGAAGCTACTGCTGCTGCAGCTGCGGCGAAGGCTTCCGACGATCATGCAACCAAGGCTGCTCACGAGAAGATTGGCAGGAATGACGCTGAGCTCTGTTTCGAGGAGTACTACACTACAGAGAAGGCGCGACGTCAGGGTCTTGGTCTCATCAAGTTCATCGGCGAGCTGTTCAAGCTGCAGATGCTCACGGAACGTATCATGCACGAGTGTGTGAAGAAGCTGTTGGGCGCCGAGAACCCGGAGGAAGAGAAGATTGAGAGCTTGTGTCAGCTGTTGAAGACGGTTGGCCAGTTGCTTGACACGCCGAAAGCCTGCGCGCATATGGATGTTTACTTCACGCGCATGAAGGAACTCGGCAAGAGCTTCAACGTCAGCTCTCGCATGCAGTTCATGCTTCAGGTGCGTAGCAATTTTTTTTTGTCGGTTGTTCTCATCATCGTGATCTCAGGACGTCATTGAGCTGCGTGACCGCAAATGGGTCAGCCAGAATACCGTTGCTGCGCCTACGACGATTGCTGCTGTTCACGAGCTGGTAAGATAGACTAGCATCACTGGAAACATTTGTACTGAGCTCGTGTTACAGGCCGCTAAGGAGAAGGTAGTTGCAGAGAAAGAGTCGTTCAACCGTCGAATAAGCATGTCTCGCGGTGGATCTCGACGCGGTGGCCACCAGAACCAAGAACACGGCCCTGACGGCTGGGCTGTTGCCGGTGGCAGCTCTGTTCCACAGGCGCCTCCCAAGGCTGGTGATCTGTCGCAGTTCGGCAAAATCAGCAAGGGCCCAGCCATGGCAATGGCAATGGGTCCAAGTGGCGTCTCTGTGGTCGGCAGGAAGGACAGCAAGCGAGAGACACTTTCGAATTCGAGATCGAACATGTTCCATATGCTCAATCAGAACCCTGAACTCGCCGCTGAGGTGTCCATGAAACCCAGTCGTTCGTCGAGACTTAAGCCGGGCGTGGATCTCGGTCATACTGGTGTTCCTGAACCCGTTGTGCAGCGCAAGGAAGCTCCAGCTCATTCCACGGTCTGTTCTTGCTACTGAAGAGAACGCCACGACTCCTTCGGAAGAAGAACCTGAAGGTGCACCCACCGCCATGTCAGAAACAGACGTGAGGAAGAAGATTGATGAAGACGTGAAGGAGTTCTTTGCTGTTCGCAATCTTCAAGAGGCCGAGGTCTACTTCACCAATCTTCCTGACGGGCACCGCTTCCGGCTCGTGGACAAGCTGGTTGCGTCCGCACTCGAGAGCAAGGAGGCGGATGCGAGGTTGGTCGGTGATTTCTTTGCGCAGGCTACGAGTAACGGACAGTGTACGCTTGAGGTCATTGAGGAGGGGTTCATGCCCACGGCGGAATTTTTGGATGATATTGCCATCGATGCACCCAAGGCGTTTGACTTTATGGCTATCATGCTCAGGGGTGCTGGGTGCCAAAATGAGCCTGAGAGACTGTACCGGATTGCTTCGAAGCTCGAGGATAGCGACAAGCTAGTCTCTCTCGTGGTTTAATCTGCCCCACTCGCATCTAACATTTTCGATACATTTTTCTTCTTACATTATCATCGCATTTCTGTTTTCGTTCGCTTTTTGATGGTATTCTGTGCTTTCTTGGTGTTCTGCAGACTGAAATATGTACATCACGACACGTTCCTCCTCTTTGTAGTATCGTTGATTGATGTCGCATACACAAGCAAGGCTTTTAGCTAGCCATTGATATTTACTACATTGTAGGGTGGGTATGAGGTACAGGATAACAATACTGTACGAGCTACAGGCTTCCATAGATACCTTGGCTGAATTCATAGCCCTGAGGCTCGACTCGGCAGATGCACACGAAATAAGGAGGCTTTAATCTTCTGCGCCGCGTTGCATTTGGGAGCGAGTAAAATGGAGGCGGGGTCGAAAGGCGGCCCAGGGGCATCGTGGCATATGTGCATCTCATCTAGCACGTAATGGTGCTTGCGCACAGAGCTCGAGTCTCCGACTCCGACAACTTTCGTTAGGACCTGGTATCCCATGCTTGACGTCTTTTAGTGCCCAACATGATTTCCCTTTGCGTTTTTACGGTTGTCATGTAGTTTTTCGAAACACTGCAGGACGACAAAGCTACTCAGGTTGCCGCGGACTATTGTTTTTGAATAGGGTGATATTTCAGTCATTCCTTCATCCATCTTGTTATTTCCTTACGCATCGACGATCTCCCACAACGCACTAGCAAGCTCTTTCACATCTTCGCTCTCCAGGCCCATGCTCATAAGAACACCGCCACTCATTCGCTTTGTTCCACAAACCCAGCATGGCAAAACTTGGTAGAACTCCAGGGTATCCGAGACTCGCGGAGATGTAATTTAGATCTCTGATAACATAGTTTGAATTCAAGAGAACATGCAAAACGACGTCCCTAAAGGAGATGGTGCATGCTGGAGGGCGTCCCCTCGCATCACTGACCAACGACAATTTCGAGCGCCTGGAATGAGTTGACAACAGCTCGCATCGTTACTACTGGAAATGCAAACATTGCGGCGACACTGATAACTCATCAGGTGCTTGAATCCAAGATTGTGACAACAACATACCAAACCATCGGATCAAGCGCTGTCAAAATGCAAATGCTCCTCTGCGTCAAGCAGTACGCCTGTTTGTTATGGAAAAGACAGGCAACTCTGGCGAGTTGACACATTTGAAAGACTCGGCAAAATTCGTGCAAACCTTCGACACCACAGCGCCGTAAAAGCTGCGGAGGCTGGGAAGTCCACCCCCATCGACATGCTCACATGCACACTCGTGAAGAGGTTGGCATTGCTGTCGAGACTGCACAGATCTTGAAGCATCCTTCTTCGCATGGGCACCTCTGCTCTCGACTGAGGCTCGCGATGCAGATGACCTTCTTACTGGTCCAGAGAGTATCTCGCCTGACGACATTGCCGCTGAATTTGCAGCTCTCGAAGAGTTGAAAAGGACTAAAAAAGTTCAGAGCATTAACGAAGTTGAAGTGCTCGAGGGAAATGCTTTTGATTTTGACGGGTTGGATCGGGTCGAACAAGGAATAATATCACAGACTGTTCTAGATGAGATTAAGGTGGTTAATTACAATGACGAGGGTGACGGCTGGGACGAGGCAACATTTGATGTCATCATTAGGAATGTTGTACACATACCGTATAAGTAGTCTACATAACCTAGCTAAGCGCCTAGAGTTTTGCCAGCTTTTGCCGTAAGTTATAACCAGCAAAACCAAAGTCACGTTTGCTCCCGGCCACACTACGAGTCATTATGCACATGCCATGTGTAAATCGATCCGAACTCAGGCAAATCCCTCAGTGAATGGTGCGTGAAACTGGGCATAGGGCTCCGGTTTGCAAGATCTGCCTTGTTCAGAACAGGTCATAGGAGATGCAAGACATGCATGCGTTTGCTCTACCCTACATAGCACAATCAATTGCCACACGACTCTGACACGAGGCACACACACCTTGATCTGCGCCTCCGACCTTGGTATGTCACGACCTTTGAAATGTAAGGCACGCTCCTTCGCATATAAACTTCAACACATGAATTGCCAGCCTTCGTATTACTATTATGTTTCTACGGGAACCATATAAAGGCCCAACGCGAAAGCTAGTGCTTGCATTTGATGTTGGGACCACGTTCAGTGAAGTCTCGTATTGTATACTAGACCCAGGGGAGGTGCCTGTAATTCGAGGAGTAGCAAGGTCAGTAGCCAGCTCAAGCACCGTGTCTCTTGCTCATGGTGGGATTGCAGATATCCTGCGCAAGAGCATGTCGGAGGTGACTCCAAAATACCATCAATTCTCTACTACGACCTTCAGGGAGACGTCCGCGCCGTGGGTGCTGAGGCTCTACAAGAGCATGTTATCGAACAGGCAGAAGACGAGGGATGGGTAAGGCTCGCATGGTATGTATATCGTCGAGGAAAAATAGGCTGTATATTGATCTTGGTCAGGTGGAAACTTCATCTTCGCGCCAAGCATCTGCCATCATCTCACATACGGGATGATGATATAGAACCTCTCCCACAAGGCAAATCCGCAGTAGAAGTTCTCGCCGACTTCATGCGCTACCTCTTCCAATGCGCTCGAACTTATATCCAGGAATCACATCCGCATTTCTGGAGATCGGTCGAGAACTCCATTGAGTTCGTGCTCACACATCCGAACGGTTGGGAAGGTCAACAACAACAACAAATTAGACGTGCTGTCGAGCTCGCTGGTCTTATCTCATCTAAGGAGGAGCAATCTCACGTGCACCTCTTGAATGAGGGCGAAGCGAGTCTTCATTTCTGTGTTACCAGCGTGATTGCATCGAATATACTTTCTACAACGCCTATAGATGTGTCAGATTACTCCGACGAGGAGGATGATCAATCTGACAGCCAGGGAGTCATTGTTGTTGATGCCGGAGGCGGAACCATCGATCTCAGCGCGTACTCGATGAAGTTATCTCCGACCTCTTTCGAGGAGATTGCCCCAGCTGAATGTGAGTCCCACATTCCTGCGTCGTTCCCTTGCTGAAGCCCACTCAGGTTGCCTGCAGGGCTCAGTCTTTGTTACTAGTCGCGCTCGTACTCTTTTACAAAGTCCGTGAAATAATCAATCGTACGGGGAACCAAAAACTAATAATTATTTGATTGCCCAGGGAAGCTTTCGGGCTCGGAGCACTACTCCAACCCTAAGATCATCGCACAAATGGCGGATATCTTCGACAAAAGCACGAAACTTCGGTTCCGTAAGCCCGATGAGCCATCTTACGTCAGGTTTGGTACTATCCGTGACAAGGATCCGAAGTACGACATTCGATCAGGGCGATTGAAATTGGCCGGGTTCGTCCATATTCTTAGGATGCCTTCCTCACGACACTCATGTTTTATTGTACAGCCAGGACGTCGCCGACTTGTTTGAACCATCCATCGAAGCTATCATTGAGGCTTTTGAGCAGCAGAGACGCATGGCTTTGACTCCAATTAGTGTGAGCATTATATTTCGCTCATATACTAGGCGGATTATGACATCATCGTTAAGATGGTTTGCTTGGTTGGCGGTTTTGCCGCCAGTGACTGGCTGTTCACGAGACTCCAGGAATATTTTCTACCTCTAGGCATCACCCTCTGTCGCCCTGATGCTCATGTGTAAGCTCTTGACTATCATCGTGACTACTTCTCATCAGGTAACCGCAGCAACAAGGCTGTTGCTGATGGGGCAGTTTCGTTCTATATTGACCACCTAGTGTCCTCTCGAGTTGCACGCGCCACTTACGGCATTGAATGCAACGCTCTATACAGCTCGAGTATCTTGCTGAAGGTGAGTAGAATATTTCTACTCATTCGGTACATGCTGATCTGCTTTACAGGGAAATCAAGTATCTGAGCTGCGCGAATTCCAGAGGTCTTTCCATACTACCCGAACATCACTTGCTGCATGTAAGATTGAAAGCACGGACATATTGTGCTACAAGGGTGCGCTCCAAGAGCCGCAGTGGTTGGACGTTGAACAGTGTATGCCCGCAGGTGGTCAACCTCATGTCGATTATCAGAAACTCTCCGTTCCAAGCGGTTCTGCCCCTCCCCCTTCTGCACTCCTCACCGCACGTGTCATCGAAAATCTCAGCGAGGTTGCGTACCCCGAAGGCATCAAGGGCCCGAGGGTTGAGCTCAATGTGAACGTCAAGGATGACCGATTCAGGTGTGTGTTTCACCTCTTCCACTTCGAATGTTTCATTCATTGCTTCATGTAGATACGACCGTGACTTTCTTATGCAGTTCATGCACATTTGCAAGGAGAAGCCGCCTACCCTTCCTGCTCTCGATGTCCTTGGCATTGAACCCGTCGATCAAGTTTCGTTTCCCATGGCTCGCGGTGGCTCTGGACGTCATCGCAACGCCTCTGGTGCAATGCCCGCGTCTGCTAATCGCCAGGCTTCTGTAGATCTGGGTATCGGCGGTTTCCAGAAACCCTCGATTCCAAGCGGTTTCCAGATGGGCGACTTCCAGTCCCCAGGAAACAAACTTACCAGCGAGGAGCAGTTTGCCATATCCAATACCCGTTCTGCTTCAACTAGCGGTACTTCCTCATTCCGTTCCCCGATGGTGCGCACACCTAGCACAGGTGGGGGGCATCCCATGCATGGCACCGCTGGCAACCACATACGCAGTAAACGCGGTGAGAGGCGTGGCGATGCAAACAAGACACCGATGTCCCAGGAAGAGCATAGTTCTGGCTTTGGCGCTGGGTTCGAGCCTGTTGCACCTCTCGAATTGTTTGTTAACTGTTGGGTCCCTACGAGTACGGCCCGCAAGGTTCAACCTGATGTTGATTCACCTGAGCTGGTCGACCGTAAGGTCAAGGGGCTGCTCAACAAGCTCACGATGGAGAAATTTCAGACAATTTCAGACCAGATCATCCACTGGGCCAACAAGAACGTGAATGAGAGGGATGGTCGGACGCTCATCCAAGTCATCCGGCTGGTGTTCGAGAAGGCGACTGATGAGGCTGCTTGGAGCGAGATGTACGCGCGGCTGTGTCGGAAGATGATGGAGCAGATCAGTCCTGAGGTTCAGGATAATGGGATCAAGAACACAGAGGGCAAGCCTATTGCTGGCGGACAGTTGTTCCGGAAGTATCTCCTCAACCGGTGTCAAGAGGACTTTGAGCGCGAGTGGTTCGCCAAGGAAGCCGCTGCGGCCAAGGCTTCCGACGATCATGCAACCAAGACTGCTCACAAGAAGATTGGCACGAATGAAGCTGAGCTCTGTTTCGAGGAGTACTACGCTGCAGAGAAGGCCCGACGTCAGTGTCTTGGTCTGATCAAGTTCATCGGTGAGTTGTTTAAGTTGCAGATGCTCACGGAACGTATCATGCACGTGTGTGTGAAGAAGCTGTTGGGCAACGTCGAGAACCCCGAGGAAGAGGAGATTGAGAGCTTGTGTCAGCTGTTGAAGACGGTTGGCCAGTTGCTTGACACGCCGAAAGCCCGCGCGCATATGGATGTTTACTTCACGCGCATGAAGGAGCTCGGCAAGAGCCTCAACGTCAGCTCTCGCATGCAGTTCATGCTTCAGGTGTGTAGCAATGTTTTCTTTTTGTTAGTTGTGCTCATCATCGTGATCTCAGGGCGTCATTGGGTTGCGTGATCGCAAATGGGTCAGCCGGAATACCGTTGCTGCGCCTACGACGATCGCTGCTGTTCACGAGCTGGTAAGATAGACTAGCATCACTGAAAACATTTGTACTGAGCTCGTGTTACAGACCGCTAAGGAGAAAGCAGCTGCAGAGAAGGAGTCCTTCAACCGTCAGATAAGCATGTCTCGCGGTGGATCTCGACGCGGCGACAGCCGGAACCAAGAACACCGTCCTGACGGCTGGGCTGTTGCCGGCGGCAGCTCTGTTCCACGGGCGCCTCCCAAGGCTGGTGATCTGTCACAGTTCGGAAAAATCAGCAAGGGGCCAGCCATGACAATGGTAATGGGTCCAAGCGGCGTCTTCGCAGCCGGCAAGAAGGACAGCAAACGGGAGACACTTTCGCGGACGAATTCGAGCTCGAACATGTTCCATATGCTCAGTCAAAACCCTGAACTTGCCGCCGAGCCGTCCACGAAGCCCAGTCGCTCGTCAAGACTCAAGCCGGGCGTCGATCTCGGTCATGCTGGTATTCCTGAGTCCACTGTACAGCGCAGGAAGCTCCAGCTCCTTCCACGGTCTGTTCTTGCTAGTGGAGAGAACGCCACGACTCTTTCGGAAGAAGAACCTGAAAGTGCACTTACCGCCATGTCAGAAGCAGACGTCAAGAAGAAGATTGATGAAGATGTGAAAGAGTTCTTTGCTGTTCGCAATCTTCAAGAGGCGGAGGTTTACTTCACCAATCTTCCTGACGAGCACCGTTTCCGGCTCGTGGACAAGCTGGTTGCGTCCGCGCTCGAGAGCAAGGAGGCGGATGCGAAGTTGGTCGGTGATTTCTTCGCGCAGGCTACGAGTAGTGGACAGTGTACGCTCGAGGTCATTGAGGAGGGGTTCATGCCCATGGCGGAGGTTTTGGACGATACTGTTATCGATGCTCCCAAGGCGTTTGATTATATGGCTATCATGCTCAGGGGTGCTGGGTTCCAGAATGAGCCTGAAAGACTGCACCGGATCGCTTGGAAGCTCGAGGACAGCTACAAGCTAGTCTCTCTTGTGGTTTGATCTGCCCCACTCGCATCTAACGTTTTCGATACATTTTCTTACATCCTCATTGCATTTCTGTTTTCGTTCGCTTTTTGGTTGTATTCTGTGCTTTCTTGGTGTTCTGCAGACTGAAATATGTACATTACAACACGTTCCTCTTTGTGATCGATGTCGCATACACAGGGAAGGCTTTAGCTAGCCATGCATATAAGCTACATTTTAGGGTGGGTACAGGGTACACGATAATAATACTGTACGCTTCCGTAGATACCATGGCTGAATTCATAGCCCTGAGGGTCGAGATGCACGAGGAGCGCAGACAACGCTTCAATCTTCCGCATTGCGTCATATTTGGGAGAGAGAGAAATGGAGGGGTCGAGAGGCGGCCCAGGGAAGGGTGCAGGCATCGTGGCATACCAATTTCTGCCCTAGGACCTAGTACGTGCACCACCGTAGCAACTTCGGGAGATAGTGCTAGTATGACATGCGTGAAGCAGTAGTTGGATGGTCTGAATTGAGAAAGCGAGAGATTTGGCCCGTGTTGCGCTGGTGTGCTGGATATATGGGCTTCATTACATTCTAGAGGCACTGTAGTAGCACTCCAGGAGGAGCTAACTAAAGAAAGCTGGACACCTGTTCTCGCAGCTGACTTATTTAGCTTATCAGTCCTGTGAGCCTTGGCTTTAGAATGTAAAACTCCATAAATGTAAAAGAAAACGCACCACAATCCTGCGAAAGGAGGGATGCCAGAGGCATCTTCTTTTTTCTCGGGACTATCAATAACTGAAGGTCCAGCGCGTAGGCAAGGGAAGAGAAGAAAAGACGATGACATATTTTGTAAAGACGTCTTGCCACGATCTTCCCGCTATCAAGAAGCGAAGGTGGCGTGGAGCTGTTTCGTGCGGAATATGATGCATTGTAGTGGGTGGGTTATCTTGAAAGCCTGGATCACTTGAACAGTAAGCATAAAAAGAAACGGGTTGGATCTCAAACTTCGAGTATCGAGTGTTATAGACAGAACAACTGGATAAACAGACGCACCCGACCGCCCAGAATACGCACACCGAGTGCTGCCCATGTGTTCTTTTATGATGCACGAGATGTCCTTGACATCACTTGGACACCCTCTAGCTTCTTGCTGGAAGGCACATTGCCAAGGGGTTTCTTGAGGATACACGAGTATGGTATGTCGTACAAGACGGCCCACGGCACACAAGAGACTCAAAGTATGTGACAAACGCCACTTTACTTTCAGGCTTTTGTAGCGATGGGTCGTATAAAGTTAGTATACTTAACCAGTATGACGAATCAAGAGGCTCGGACTAGGAACGGGAACGAGACTAAGTAGAGTAATAGTCAGGAAAATGTACGTAGAACTGTGAATAAGAGAGCGATCAAAAGACTGAGGGAGAATATTCGACGGGAAGAGGTATTGATATAACGCTGATTGAGACGGAGAATCAAAGGTGAACGTGCACTTATGAGAGGTATGAGAGCTGTGCATTTCAGTTTATTAGTCAGCATCGCTTCCATTGCAAGGGGCTGTATTGATTCAGCCATTGGCGGTCCGTTGGACCATCAAATGGGCAGCAAGGTGGACATGGTTCTACCCTTCGAATCGTCCGGCAGTTCGAGCGCCAATCTCCAGCTCCTCGACATGTCCGCCAACTTTTGGGTTCCCACAAGCGCGACTCGACGCAAGGGTCAAACTGGCATTGTTTCACCTGAACCAGTTGACCGCAAGGTCAAGGCGCTGCTCAATAAGCTTGCGATATAGATTCGACTTGATTTCAGATCACACCTTCCACTGGGCGAACAAGAGCATCAACGAAGAGGGCGGGCGGACCCTCATCCTAGTCGTCCGACTGGCGTTTGAGCATGCGACGGATAGGGCTGCTTGGAGAAAGATGTATGCGCAGCTTTTTGGAAGATAGATGATGGAGCAGATCAGGCCGGAGGTTCAGGGATAATGGGATCAATAAGAAGGAAAGCCTATTGCCGGCAGTCAGCTCCTCTGGATGTATTTCCTCAGCCTGTGTCAAGAGGATATTGACCGCGTGTGGCTCTGAAGGGAGGCTGCCCCTGCTGCAAGGACCTCAGATGACAGGATGAAAAAATCTCTTAACGAGCACAAGGGCTCAGAGGAAGCTGCCGCGCATGCGTCCTACGCTGCACAGAAGGTGACGCGCCTTGGTCTCGGTCTCACAATGTTCCTTGGCGAGCTGTTCAGGCTGCAGGCAATCACGGAGTGTATTATACACGAGCGTGCAAATAAGCTGTCGTGCGACGTCAAGCACCTGGGGAAGAGGAGCTTGAGAGTTTATGCCAGCTATTGCAGATAGACTGAGGTAGTTCGCCAGTCGCTAGATACGAGCCGGGCAAGGTCCTAAATCATGTCAGCTCTCGTATACAGTTCATGTTTCAAGTGAGCAGAATTTCTTTGTCTTGATCGGTTGAACTCATCATCGTGAAATTAGGGCGTCATTGAGTTGCGTGACCGTAAATGGATCAGATGCAAATGCTGTTGCTACAGCTATGACGATCGTTACGGTTCGCGAGGCCATCCCACGTTCTTTACATTCTCCCGTGCAGTGCTAAACGTGCAAGACCAATCTCGATCGGGAGTCGGCACGCACTCATGCCTGGTATGCGCCTGACACAGCACCCTGCTGGCACCCAAGTTCCACAAGTCCCCGACTCTGCTCCCTTCGCGGTCACCTTGGGCAAAGGGCGCGTCGCAGAGCCGTTCATCTTCATTTGCATCTCCAAGAGCTAGTTCTCACTCAAAGCGTTAGGCCAGGGCGTGTCCGTAAGGGATGGCGTCTCAGTCCCTCGAAATAATGTGGGATCAGTAGTACAACCAGGTCTGGTTTTATCCTCACGCTGATGCCATGTCCAATTCTAATTGTTACTTGTAGGATCTGTTGTTGGATCAATAGATTGATGCCTCGGCCCCGTTATCTTTATTGGCAGCCGCCAGTCCTGCCGTAAAAAGTCGAAGTCGTGCAGTATTTCGGATCCGTACCCGCTATGTCTTCCGGCTTTGTAAATGGCAAAACCCTAGCTTCTGCATTAGCCACAGCTTCGTCGAAGCAACCTCCAAAACCCTCTTCATCAACTGTCCCCACCGCCCACACCCTACATCGATATCACAGAAAAGGGTGCCCGCATCATGACACACGAAGAAGGCTCCGCAAATCATTATCAATTGAGGTCGCTGCTTTGACGTCGAATAGCGAATACCTGAATGCAATTGTGGCAAACAATAGCGTGCGGCTGAGGTTACTTGAAAGACGTGAGACTTGAGAGGATAAGCAATATGTGTTCATGGTAGGGAAAGGGGGAGTTGAGGTGATGCTGACGGAATGCGAAGCGAAGGTGAAAGATGCACGAACGATTTTGACTATGGAATTGCCATCGTGTATCATAATGAGATTAGAATCGTGAGTTGATAGAAACGGCCGCTGAGCTTCCTCATCTCTAACAACTCTACCATCATCCGTGTTTTCGATACGCCTTTCGTTTATTGGCATTCTCATATTACGCACGTTCTACTGCTCTGCTCGATACGTGTTTGTGCGGCATGTTTTGGCCGTTCTTTTCTACTTACTAGTACTTAGATATAGCGGCATACTTACTGCATAGACTTATTGCTTACATCAGCATGTCACAGGGCTTGTTCGATTTCCTAAGTAAGGAGCGTCAATCTCTTGACCATGACATTATATTGCCGGTTGGAGTGGACGTACATCGTATATAGGGTCGCTCTCGTTCTTAGCAAGTTCGCCCACCATCGCGCGATTTCGCCGGGAATGTCCACGCAGGTCTCAACATCGTCTTCAAAACACAGCCCATGGCAAACCATCAGGGCGCATCTCAACTTTTTCCGCATACATGTTATATTTTTGTAAGTTCGCCGTATAACACCGCTGTCTGTTGGTATCACGGAATTTGATGACATGTATGTTTAGTACTTTGACGCCCCTGATATTCTCCGGAATCCTTTATGCTAGCAATGGCAAGTATCCAGTTGCATACATTGATGCACTATACAATTCAGTCAGCGCGATGACCGTCTGTGGTCTCGCGACTGTGAACTTGAGCCAGCTTACCGCTTGGCAGCAAGTGTTGTTATTCATCCAGATGTGTATTGGAAACCCAGTGCGTTCCTTGGCTTCAGGTACACGTGATACTTCTCTAACCTTGGCTCAAGGTCATCGTGTCGTGGGTGATGGTGTACACCAGGAGGTTGTTATTTACAGCGTGCGCGTCAATGATATTCACTCCTAATCTTACAGGCACTACTTTGCTAAGACATTCGATCATATTATTGGGGTAGAGGCTGCCCAACAGGCCGCGATCAAGGTGGAACAGCAGCTCGCCACTGCGTCTCTGTCTGCAGGGAATCCTGTCGGCAGCAAAGGCGGGTGGTCCCGCCGCTTCTTCCGAAGGAAGACCGGCCTTAGTACGGTGCCGGAGGATTCTGCTAGCGGTGATGCTCGAACGGCACCGAGGGACAGCGCAAAGAAATTGAGGCCCGATATGATCAGGCGCATGGATGGACAGCCCAAACCGGTCAACCCGAGCGGACGGATCACAGAAATCGGTACGGTTCCTATGAAGCATTTTTCGTTGAAATATGTAATCAGCTTAGATACGCAAGCAGGAGAACAAGGGCAAGGGCCCTCTCCTCATCAACTTGCGTTCGCCGATGAAATAACTCAGTCTCCGACGCAGCTTGAGTTTGAGAATGATGTCGAGATCAAGAACCTACATGTAGAAACTGTCAACGCGGGGCCTGCGGATCTGAAAAGAAACGCCTCGTAGGCATCTACAACACCACTTGTTCGTACCAGCGAGCCTGACATCTGTTTTGCATCAGTGAGCGCGCACGTCGTCTTTCCGATTCAGTAAATCTTGGGGAACCTTCAAATTGTGGGCCTGAAGCGGGTCAGGGTGCTGTAACGTCAGCTGCATCGACTGGAATGCCTCGGACAGCAACTATCGAGTTTGCACCCACTGTTTCTCCTTCATATCCCCCTCTCTTTCCTGTCGGTAGCCGGACCGGTCACTCGGATTCCCCTGAAATTTTATCAGATATTTCAGTTTCAGGGTTCTCTACTCCCCGCCGTCGTCGTCGCCGTTCTTCCGCAGTCCCCCAACATTCGCATGTGCCATTAGCACAGCACCCAACCATTCAGACACATCGATCTAGCGATACTAGGCGCGTATCGAATTCGCATCATTTCGACCCACCGCAGGAGCAGATGCTACGGGGGTTCGGGGGGTTTCCTATGCCGCACGAGCTGCTGGGGATGCTGTTTGGTTGGCTGTTTCCTAATACCAACAATAGACTGAAGAGAACTGTAACGATTCCCGTTACTACTACACTGGCAGGCGGTGGGCTGGGACGGACTATGAGTGGCGCTGCGAGTATCCCTGGGAGGCCAACACACGGCGGAAGCATTAGCGCTAAGGAAGGTACGAAGCCTGTAACGTATATTTCGTTCGACGCCGTCGTTGGGCGGAATTCTGCGTTTCATTTTTCGACCAACGAGCAGCTTGAGGAGTTGGGTGGAGTTGAATATCGGGCGCTGAACGCGCTGCTTTGGTTAGTTGCATCTGTGAGTCATCTTGTTCTCAGTCGTCCTCATCGACTTAAAATGTCTTCGTAGTATCACATGGCCGTACAATTGGTTTCCTTCGTGGTGATCGCTCCTTACATGTCATTGCCAAAGTGGGCAAGCAATTTCGAACCTCCTGCCCAATTTAGAATAATCACGGTTCCTTGGTGAGCAGCGTCTTACGACGCTAAGTAACAAGACACCAACTAACAGAACCTGAATGTAGGTTTTCATTGTTCCAAGTCGTATCGGCGTACACAAATACCGGAACTTCTCTTGTCGACCAGAGCATGGTGCCCTTCCAGACAGCCTATCCAAGTGAGTATAATATATCATATATACTGGATGATACTGACATTTTCTCGATTAAGTGATCTTTTTTATGATCTTTTGTATTTTGGCTGGTAACACTGCATTTGTGAGTGTCAGTGAGCTCGTTCTAACAACATAATAATCATTCATTGTCGTTAGCCAATACTGTGAGTTCGCAATCCGGAATGCATAACAGTTCTTACTCAAAAACAACCTGAAGGCTCCGGTTTCTCATGTAAGTATGCTATCTCTGTGATAAACTTTTTGTTCATCGTAGGAAGTTGGATCATCACAAAACTCGTACCGAGGGATTCTCGACTGAATGAAACGCTGCATTTCCTCCTGGATCATCCCCGCCGATGCTTTGTTTATCTTTTCCCTTCATATCAAACTTGGTTTCTCCTTACGATTCTGGTCATTATGAAGTACGCACACCTGACGAGTATCTCTACGATCGTATACTGAACTCGGCAATATAGCCTTACAGACTGGTTTTGCTTTTTGGTCCTTGATATTGGTAATCCTGACATCGATTCCATACCTTTAGGAACAAGAGTTGTTGCTGGACTGTACCAAGCTATTGCTGTTCGTGCCGCGGGGTTTGGAATAGTTCCGCTTGCCAGAATAGCTCCCGCTGTCAAGTTAGGTTGAGCAATCATCGTCTGGAAAAAGCGCTAACTCCGGGGAACAGAGTCATATATGTTATCATGATGTATGTTAGCGTATGTGAGTGCCTTAATTATCTTGGCAATACACGTAAAACTGACTGACGGTCAAGATCCCATTGCACTAAGGTACGTTCGCCACTGGCAACCGTGCAGATAGGTAATTATGATGCTTATTAATCTAGTGTCCGCTCGACAAACGTCTACGAAGAGACAATCCCTGGGTATATACGATGATGATGATTCGAAGGATGAAAATGCCTTTTCAACCGCAGGCCCAAGGATGACGGTATGGTCTCGGTACTTGGCCATGCATGCACGTCGACAACTGGCATTCGGTATGTCTGATTTTCTCGTCTAATGATTTGTCTCACCCGGCTATCAAGACATGTGGTGGTTGTGTCTGGTAAGCTTCTATGCAGTCGCCGCGGGGGAGTAGACTGAATTTGTCTGACGTAGGCGCTGGTGTTAATTTGTATCATAGAGGTAAGCAGCCCAACGGCGGAGGATTCGCGACGGTTCTAATCGGTCGGCTAATGGTAGCGCGGAAACTTGGATAACACAGAGATACAGGGCTGGTTCAATATCTTTACTATCAGTATGTCCTCATCTTATCGGATTGTGGCCTCTGCTCAATTCCAGCAAGTTTTTGAATTAGTCTCAGCATACGGCACTGTCGGTCTCAGTCTTGGGATACCTACCGTAAGTGATGGAGATGCTATGTTACAATTGAAGTATTCTGATTTGCTGTGGTAGGAAAATTACTCGTTTTCCGGTGCCTTGAAGCCTCTTTCAAAGCTCATATTATGCCTCGTCATGCTTCGTGGGCGACATCGTGGTCTCCCAGTAGCCATCGACCGCGCAATCATGTTCCCCTCCGAATTTCAAAAGACGAACGACGAGCCGCCCGTCCCTGTCATGCATGATGACAGGCAATCAAGTCCCCACAGCGAGTTTCTGCATACTCGCGACCCCCTTCCAAAAGAGGACGGTCTCGCTTCCAGCAACGAAGGCCCAATTACATACAGGGACGACTGAAGGAAGATGAGAAGCGGAGTGGCAGCTATAATGCACTTGTTGAGCCTGGAAGGCAAAACGCGGGGACGGAAGTATCTAGTATGATCCTATGCTCGCACCACGGTAACGAGTTAACTTTGCCTTCTACTACCCAGATCCACTATCAGACAAATGGCACGGTGCCACATAGACATAACAGGACATTGATAAGTGCGTTCTTCAAAAATCTACAGGGCCGAGTTAAGATAGACCTCCGAGGATCTATACACCGCAAAAATGTTGTCAGCAGGTTTCGAACCAACTTCGAGAGAAACAGATTTTAATTCTGTTATGGTAATCACTTAGCTAAGGTCAGTTAGATGAATGACGGAGGAAACCATCTATCTCGAGTCAATCATTGTCACTGTGCCGATAGAAAAAATTAGCTGTCACAGGGCAAGTTTCGAACCTGCACAGTCCAAGAGTACAGATTTTAATTCTGTTGTGGCAACCACTGGGCTAAGACCAGTTATGAGCGTCCAAATCATGCGCGAGTGAATGTCAAGGTGTGTTCCGATAGAAAAAAAAAACTGTCACACGGCAGGTTTCGCACCTGTCCAAGAGAAACAGATTTTGATTCCGTTACGATAACCACTTGGCTAAAACCAGTTAAGATGAACGTCCGAGCAAACCATACACGAGTGAATGTCAAGGTGTGTCCCGGTAGAAAAAACACTTGTCACACAACAGGTTTCGAACCTGCACAGCACGAGTCCAAGAGAAACAGATTTCAATTCCGTTGTGCACCGGCAACCACTTAGCTAAGACCGGTTAAGACGAAGCTCCGAGGAAACTATCCATGAGCGAACGTCGAGGTGTGTGCCAATACCAAAAAACCTTGCCGTCGGCAGGTTTTGAACCTGCGCCGTCCAAGAGAAACAGATTTGGATTCTGTTGTGGTAACCACTCTGGCCAGGACACTTCCCAAGTTGAGAAGAACCTCTGAAGAACTGTCCATTAATGAATGTCAAGGTGTGATATAAGGGAAAATAATTTGTCGGCAGGTTCCGAATCCGCACCATCCACAAAACATGCCAGGAATAAGCGAGTCGGGGGCTGGCGCCGCAGCTGTTGCGATACTAGTAGGATTCGCGTTCATCAAATTTGCAGGTATTTATTGATGTGTGGCCGAATCTCAGGTAGGCGCATGAGTGTCTGCGACGCTGGATTAAGACCGGTTGAAACGTAGTGAAGTATGCCAGAATATGGATGGAAAAAATGTCGGTATAGGATAAGCAGGTGCGTGGATACTGACCCCATGACATGAATGAGATCATATGATGTTACCTGGAGACCAGAGGTTCCTGTAGCGATGACGAGTCACACCATGCATAGAATGCTGTCAGGTCTTGATCCAGCACCTAACCCTCGAGTTACGTTTCACCTCATAAAACTGTATGCTCGTCCTAGAATCACATATTGCTTCGTCATGGTTTGTGTGATCAATGCGTCAACACGATCCTCACCTTATTGGACAAACTAGCTGAGAAATTGCAACACATATCGTTGCCTCTTGCCTCTATCGCAGGAAAAGGTAGGGAGACTATGCTTCCCAGTTGTCCCAATTGAGAACATTCCTGTCAGTTCAAGTGGTCAGCGATCATTGCGATGTCCTCCCGACTGCCTTCAAGTCTGTGGGGAATCAGTTGATGATATACTTACTTGCCGCCTGTCAAAGAGAATAGGAGAATGCCAACAGGCGTGGACAAAGCGTTGGCTGATTCTGGCAAGATGCAACGGCAGCGCACATTAACTTGAGGATCTCACTTGGAAATGATACACATACCTGAGGACTCCGTCCTTCTTCGAACGAAAGGTGGAATGGACAGGGAGATGGATGTCTGTCACATTTGTCTGGCTATCTAGACAGACTGACACATCGAGATGACGAGCGCGTCAATAAGCGCCTTGGGGCAGATGTCAGAACGAACTGCACGAGGTTACAAATGACGCGACACTCCAATAAATTGAAACAAACCAGCAGAAACAATGGCCCTGGCAACGGGTCCCGAAAGAAATACGAAAGATGGAATAAAGTCTCCAAAGATTAGGAAAAGCCCTGGATATTGATGACGAGGCGGAACAGGTTGACAGGACCTGAATCGTTCAAGATAAGCCAGATCTGAATCGCTCCTTCAATAGCATAATCCTACGAATGACAAAGACCCCACCTCGCTGACACGCAAATGAAGTCAAACGTCATACTGCATTTCCCTCGCTAATGCTGATCTGCCAGGTAAGTCTGGCGCCAGCTCGCTCTGAGCCTAAACTGGTACCACACGCATGACCGGAATGATCAGAGTTTGATTTAAGGGACATTGCACAGCGATGTACCCACCTAGAGCCTAGCTATTTGATGGTCTGTGAACAAAGTCTCATATGTACACTGAAACAGTAGGCCGGCATCTGACACAACTGAAAGGGAGTAAGTAAATCGCGAGCGAGTGCACACGTAGACACACAAGCGTTTGCAACCACTGGCAGCGCACCCTAACAGACGGTTCTAACTGTGTCGAAAGTAAAGGGGCGCGCTTAAGGAGACAAAGTTGGGGTGGAGAAAGCCAGGAGAATAGGCACGGCTTTGCACGCGGACTGACACATGGGAATACGTTTGAGGTGGGAGTCGACCAGATGAATCTTCAATCGTCGGGACTTGGGGGTGCCGAGACAGCGTACAAGTGATCACTGAATCTGGAATCCAACGAACAGAAGCCATTTAGAAGTTATAGTGCATGTGTCTTGCTGCTGCGCCAATGATGTACGAAAGTTCCAAAAGGCCGTCCAACTTGAAGGAGAACAACTTCAGCAACTCTCACGCCGAGTGAGAGTTGACATCGACTGGACGAATTTTCTCCACCTCGGGCCCTGGTCTAGTGTGAGCATTTAATAATGGCGTGTAGGTCTCTTCGGCGAATTAATCGGTCCAGTGAGCACCATTCCCAGACCCTTCTCGATCTGTTTGCTCGCAGTGCTGTCACTTGTGAGATTCAGCTGATACCTCTTGATATACCTCCTCGTATATATAAAGTTGGTACACGTTCAAGTTGTGTTCCTGTGATGGGCCAGCCCATGCGAAACTCTACTCTATAATAAGAAACCTATATAAGGCTGTCATTCGGGACCACTTCGCGGGCTCTTAGTAATTCCCCCCATCCCGGTAACTTTTATGTTCCGCTGTACTAGCGAACCTCTACGTCTACTAGCATGAGTCGCCTATCTCGACTGGTAGGTAGATCTCCGCGCTGGTCGGGGTGCTGAAACCATGCATCACTGCAACATGGGAATTCCAAGATGCACAATGGTCGCATTGCAACTCTACCCGGTAATTGACACCAGTGGTGAGTCTGAATTATTAGTAGTCAGGGATGTACCTGGCTAAATTGGTCCAATGCCGATTATCAGGCCAATCATGCAACAACGACTAGCGCTCGATGAGTCGACGATGACCCACGAATTGTAAACGGGACCAGAGTCTCTGGAACCGCAAGTATCGGAAATTGAACTCCCCATCGTGGTTTCGAGTTCACGACCTGAGATCATGACGAGTGTGATTTTTGAAACGTCCGGGCGTTCGAGTTCCGTGCAACCAATATATATTGCAGAAGTTCGGAGAACCACTAAAATCTCCGACAATCCAAGGCCGATGCACAGGAGCTGTCACCGACATTACCTAATCAAAATTTGGCATGGTGGTATATCTAGCACGAACATCATTGTCGAGGCTTTATATGTCCCCACCAAGTCCGTCACTTACTGACAGCCCGACATCAATCCCTTGAATATGGCCTTAGTCTCAAATGAACCAACTTGGTGGTCGCTGATCAATGTCTATCGTGTATCCAGCTATTTCGTAGGTTCGTGGACGATTATGGTGATATCCCACTTTATCTTTGACTGCCATGGCTTTGTCACGTAGTTGCATCCGCTACTGCAGTGGCATACGACTGGGGTGAGCGAGGTAGTACTTATTGAATTATCAATGTCCTAATGGTATTCACCAGTGCTTACATTCGGACAAGAGGTAGTGTCATCATTAGAGCAGCTGTCTCGTTAATAATGGTTTATAGTTTGAACTGGTGTGGGTGAGCAAGCTCCAATATAAGAAGAACAAGATGTGATAAGACAGTGAATTCGGCAGAGGCGACGCTGGTCCCTTATGACTGTCCTGTACTTCTGCGTACGTGATATAGCTTGTGTTATGAGCGCAGCTGACAATACTAATTCACTGTCACTTCAAATTGTTTAGGTGCGTTGCTTTGGAATACTATATTCTGCGTATGTGAACAAGGTTCGCAAGTTGGGACCAAGCTAATACTAATCCCCCATGATCAGCCTGAACATAGCATGTACGTCTTCTTACTTACACTACGTTCCTCCCTTCCGACCTTCGGTATGTAGCAAGTATCCAATCAGTCTCGTTGACAGATGGAGTCAGTATTCCGTTGTCATCCATTGGCATCCGACTAACGCACTCCTACACAGGAGTGAGTTGGCTTGTCGGTCCAGTACAATGACTGACTGGAGTAGATGTGAGTTCACTGAAGGCATCGAGTTCTTCAATTCTCAGTAACTGTGTTTTCAGGCGCTATTATTAACTTCACACAATTGTGGATCTCTTTTGTTGTAAATGCCATGTTGAGCGGTGAGCTATTCAGCTACAGTACCTAGGTGAAATTGACTTAATGAATACATCATGCAAGTCATCATGATCACTCGGCTATATGCCATGTATCAGCGATCAAGAAAGATGCTCATCTTTGTTGTTGTAACCTTCCTGGCTGTCACGATTGCTTGCGGAGTGATCGCCGCAATAGGAAGCAGCTACATTTCATGGGGTAGGCTTTGATTATCGGTGAAAGATTGAATCACATCAAGCTCATATGGACAAACACCAGAGGAGCTCGTGCTCACTGGTACACATCAATGTTTTCGCAGGGGAGAGGTCCAACTTCTGACCACCGTGGCTTGGATACTCGCCACTATATGGGAGCTCCTCGCACTTTGTCTTGCGGTCTGGATTGTTGTAAAACACTTCCGTGAATTGCAACGACCATCGAGAAGGCGGCGGACCATTGGGAACTGGTTCACAACGCTGATCAAAACTCACGTGCTTTATTTCGCAGCGTGAGTCCTCGATTTAAATAGGATTATCTTTTCCGACTGAAGTTTTACATGCTAGCTATGCGGCTGTTTCTTGTTTTCACCCTCGGCTACCTGTCTCCAAAGATCTCAGTGCGTCAATCTGTGATACTGACTGTCATCTGGATCTGACCACGCTCCATCGTTTCTATAGAGCTCATCGTCTGTTGGAGCTGAGATCTATAGTGGCGTTCTCGAAATCATCACGTTCCTGCAGATGTTTGTGCTGGGACCACGTCTCATGCTCAGTGTTCGAGAATATCACGCCAAACTCACGACACACTACGATGAAGGAACTGCCATGACTACGATTGCTTTCCAGGAGCACGTACATGTGGTGTCAACTGAGAGTAGTTTGTAGCGCGGGAACGCTCCCAGTGGTTACACTTGTTGGGCACTCTGCAGGCAACATGAACATTCTGTTTCGTTGTGGTGCTCATTTGATATTCTAAAGTAGAATTAGACATGAGAAAAGCCCAAAATCATGTTGCGTCACAACTTCGGCCCAGACTTGCACACAGCTGAATCATGCGACATGTCAATCAAGCACTTTGGTGCTCGATACTTCATGCAGGTCGACTTCGCTCTTACCTGCGATGAAAAGCCCGGAAATCTCATCATTTTTTGGCATAAAAGAAACGAGGCTGGAATGTTCAACGACTTTTGCAACTCCTCAGTGGTTTACACTGCGAAGGAACGCACTAATTATTGAGCCGATCATCATCGACGGCAACTGAAAAGGAATTGCAGAGCACAATGCGTGGACGAGGAAAGTGAAGCAGGACTGTCTGGGATTGGTTGCGGCGGCCTGTGGACGAAAATGCTAAATATAATTTCGAGTATCACAACTAGTAAGGGAGGTCCCTGAACTCGAAACAAGTAACCTCTGAACCGATAGAACAATAGACTTGGGGCTTACATTAGATATCAATCTACCTATAGATGTACATAGCTCCAAAAGTTGAATGGAGGAAGAGCGGGGGAATCTGGAGGAATCAGTCATTTGCAAAGCATTGTGTAACTGCAGGACCAGAACAAGCACGATGACATTCGAATGACGGACATCTACGGTGGTGTGCCGTTGTGTGGTGCTAATAGCTGACAAATGAACGTGGACCGCCAAGGTAAGAAGGTGTGATAGCACTTCCAGCGTAGTTTACCGTCAGTGACACGTTACGGTCGTTATCATGATGTACATGCCAAGCGAAGTCAATTTTTGGAGATAAGTCTCAAGAAACCACGAACAAAATTGACGCCTTCATTCAAAAAGAGTGTTTCATGAAACATCTGCCCTTGTGGCGAGTGCGTGTCTTCTTCTTCTTTGGTCGTCATGCTTGGCACCAAGCATCGGTATCAACAGGCGGCACTACTGCTGTGTCCAACGCTGTAGTCCCATATGATTCGGAATGAAGCTTAATCGGAAGGCTTGACATAGCACCCGGCCTTGCCAAGATAAAAATTGACACACAGAAGATCATTTGGTGCGGGTTTCCGCACCTCTCTCATGAGCGTTTCATTCCCAGCTCGGCGGCCGACTTCTGCCACTGGACCAGAGCCTATAAGCATCTCGATCTCATAGCGGTCTTCATTAGTACTTGACTCGGCGGCGTTGATTGTGCGAGGGCGTAGTTAACGAGCAGCTATCGATGTATAGGTTCCAGAGTGAGTTACTCGTGTGGTGTTCGCTTTCCCGGTAGCCGGAGTCGTCAAGCGCCGAGGGCAACTCAGCGATAAGTGGGATGTGGACAAGGAGGAGTATGTGTAATTTAGGTAAGAAACCGAAAGAAGCATCATGTGAGTGTAAAATTGCCACGCTTCAGACTCGTGACGGCAACACGTCAATTCATGCTATTGTAGGCTGAAGGAATCTGCAGGTAGTTGAACTTTCAGACGGCCAGCAGCCTGCTATACCGCTCGGACATTGACAATCCGCAATCACTGCTTGGTGACCAATCATGAGTCGGTACAAAGTTGAACAAACAGTACTTTCACCGCAAATATTGCGATTATTCATGATCGATCTATTGTATGATCATCGAGTCAATGTACCCGCCCGCACCCGCCAATCGAAGTGAAAGAGTTCATGACGCCGATGCTGCTAGTTCGCCAGACAGATTCAGATGCAGCATTGGCACGACTATCTGCAGTCAGGAAAGGCTATCTGACCGACCGCTTCATCAGTTCCCTGTTGCCTCGGGCGCAGCTACAGCCCCTGCGGTCACCATTGATCAATACGGGTACCTATGTGCGATCCGAAGCCATCGACAGACTCGTGGAACAGTGGCTTGAGCTCTCCAAGCCGGAGGGGCAACCTTGTCAGATTGTTAGTCTCGGAGCAGGGAGCGATACACGATTTTGGCGTTTGATGGTGATTAATGGCTTCCTACCCCCAACGACGAGCTGACGGTGAAACGACTAGTAGGATGGACCCTGGAAAGAGCAGATTGGGGCGTATTTCGAACTCGACTTTCCGGACGTGACCCTGAAGAAAGCAATGGCCATTCGCAATCCGAGAAGCGGGCTTCAGCACTACTCTTGGTCATTCGGAGCTAGGTCAGTGAGGTCGCCCAACGATGTGCGGATAACCACTTCTGCAATAATCCTTGTAGATCTTGGGGGGCAGGCTTTGCACTCGTCCAGATATCATCTTTTACCATGTGATCTTCGCAACCCCCCCGGAGACATTTTTCCAGGGCTCTTCAAAGAGTATCTGTCACCTACTCTTCCAACACTTCTATTGTTTGAATGCGTGTTGGTTTACATGTCTCCGGAGGCCTCATCCATATTGATACAATGGTTCGTTGACTTCTTCAGCCCGAGCACCCACACTCCATCACCAGGTGCTCTGGGATGCACGGTATATGAAATGTTCGGGCTGGAAGATTCCTTTGGGCAGGTCATGATGAACAATCTTCGAGTGAGTCATCCACTTTGACATTGACTGTCTGATCTTAGTGCAATGTATCACATAGGCGAGAAATGTTTCTCTTCCTGGGGCGAAGCCATATCCTTCATTAGAGTCTCTGCCCTCCCGTTTCTTAAAGCACGGATTCACTTCTGGGAAGGCACTGACCCTTCGTAATATCAGAAGTAATTACATAGAGCCGTCAGAACTAGAAAGGTAAGTCTTCTATGGCATACAAAATACAATTCAATGAATTCCGTTTACCTGTATTTGACACAGAATATCTAGCCTTGAAATGCTTGATGAGGTCGAAGAGCTCAATCTCGTTCTTGAACATTATGCGATCACATGGGGTGTGAAGGCCTCCTCATCAATATCCCCATGGATTGAATGGGGCTTGCGTCCGGTCAAACAACAACTCGCAGATACTGTGTAGCTTGACTAACAACAGGTGCATCCTTCTGGTCCATTTGGTTATCAGAATCCTTTTTGATTCATCGACCAGCAGAGGCGGTGCGCAGCTCCAGACTCGCTGGAGGAGGGCTTTATTTTGATGATCGGGTTTTTCTGAGTCATTGTTGTGCTGGGGGTATGCTCCATGAGCTTGATTCGGCCCATCAGATGATCCGCTGTTTTTGTTTGTCTCTGGCTTCCCTCGTTGACGCTGGTCATTAGTTTATTATCATCTGTCGAGTTGTCCTTGAGGATGTTATGTAAACAAATTTAGATTCGATTATTGTACAGAATGCGTGGTGACGTGAAAGATTTGGTAGGTCTTGAACCCGTTTGGTTTTCGTGGTTTTCTGACGAATTTCGGTGCGCTCTCGTGTCTCTTGGTCTTCTCGGCCTGGATCCGACGAAATCGAGACTAGTCGATGCTGATCTGATCGGCGAGCTCAATTGTGATCCATACGAAATGATGGCGGCACGCTGTCTAATTATAGCTGTTACTCCGTCAGCGAGCCCTTGTATACAACATATAGAGTAGTCTGTAGCCCGGCAATATCGTACTCAGATTTAGAAAATATGTCAGGGAAGGCAGAGAGCTCGCACCTGGCGGTTGTTTGTTTTATTCCAAAACTAAACAAAAGCAGTGGGTTTGAATCTGACCTATCGATTTGGAAATGGCTGTAAGTTGAGCCGTATCTTATGGCACACAGATAAAATGCAGAGTGGAAATCCGCGAGTCGGGGATGGGTGGGTCACCGTGGGTGCTTGCACCGTAACTTACCAATATTAATTGGTTCCTAGTGTCAAATGTTCCAGCAGATCCGGAATGATGAAGTTCTACTCACTGGTAATCTTCTATGTAGTCTTAGTGAGTACTAGGACAAGCAGAGTATAAGATACGTATAACCGTTCTCCATGAGGGCTGCTCAATTCTGATGAAGTTTGAGTTCACTGGGATCTAAATCCGATTCAGAGCACTATCGCCACACTTATCCTAGAGTACTCGTACCTAAACGTTAACTTTAAAATTTATGCAAGGGCTTACGGCGCCAACACTTAAAGCACATCCTACTATACCTCGTCATTCATAATAACTCTCAGCAGACCCAACCCTTGTCTAAACTTTGTTAAGTATAGATTTCGTTTTTGAGACGATTAGGCTAATATTCATGAACATACTAGTACATATAATATACTCCAGGGTCAGGAATATCAAGGGTTAGCTTGCTGAGGGTCAAGAACGTGAATGACGAGTTTGGGATGTGCTTTATAAAGACTGCTTATAGATAATTTACCCCACCAAGTGTTAGCGCTGCGCGCCGTAAGGTACGAGTTCCGCAGCCGTTTAGAGGTTTGGCGACGCTTAGCGGTGCCCAGGTGAACTCGAACTTTCAGAATCGAGTAGCCTTATAGTACTGCACCATTGCGCCGCGCCAGTTTTGCCAGAGGGCGACTTCGACGGCACTCGGACCATCTGCTGAATTGAGCAGCCCTCATTCAGACCAAGAGTTGTTCGGTTTTTTTTGGCGCTAACTGCTTAGACGAACGCAACTCATCGTGTTCCAACATCAACACATGTCTATTTACACAAAATAATTGAAATCGACCTAGCATTCGAACATCTAAATCTTGCAAATGATATACAGCGGTATGATGGGGCTCCAGAGTTCAGGTCGACGCCACGGAAATATCTACAGCTTGTTCTTGATCTCTCTGAGACGGGCACCTTGAAGTCGCTCGTCTGAAAGGGCACTGTATTAGAATACCAAAAGAAAAGACACAGGACTCACAGTTGCCCTCATAAAGGTTATCACTGGGGACAGAGACTATGTGCAGGTGGATGTTTGAGGAGTCAACCATCTCTGGCACGACTTCCTTTATGTTGCGTGCCCCCAGCAAGCGCATGTTCATTTCAAACTCGTCCTATGAGTCAGCGTAATGAGAGGACGTATATTTTAGGGGAGAAGAAACACACATGCAAAATTTGAAGGGCCTGGTCGATACCTTCAGGCCCATAAGACGAGTACGCATACAAGAATGGGCGACCGACACCAACTGTTCAGGATCAGCATAAAAATGACTGAAGCATTATTTGTATTGCATGGATGATCTCCTAACTTACCAGCTGTAGCACCCAATGCAACGGCTTTCATCACGTCAGTCGCACGGCGGACACCACCATCAACGAATAGCTGGAACTTCTCATTGGGAAACGACAGTCCACGTTTCTCTTTGAGTTTGGTGGTGACTTCAACGAGTACTTCAAGACCCGACCGTGCGAAGTCGAGCTGACGTCCGCCGTGATTCGACAAGACGACGCCACTAAGCCCGATGTCGTATGCTTCGAGTGCGTCCTAGTATAAAAAAGTGTGTAAGGCTCGGTACCAGGAAAGGGCACCTAAAGTACCTCCCAACATTGGACACCTTTCAAGATGAGGGGCACTGTAAAAGTATGAGATCTAGCAGTTTTTAGACAAGTGTTTATGCCCCATACTCTTAGTGATACTCTTAAACCATGCCATATCAGACCAGTTCAATCCAGGGTCGATGAAAGACTGTCAGCCAATATGAGCCGTACACCACCACGGAACCCTAAATATCACTCACGCTGATAGCTCGTGCGGCTCCCTGGGAGCGATCAACCCCCCCTTGGTCCGCCTTACTCACCTCCGACGGATCTTCAGCTTCAAACTTCTGCCGCATATCTTTCTCTCTGCGGCCGAGTTGTGGTGCATCAACCGTAATGAACAGACCTTTGATACCACGTTGCTCGGCATGTCGTACTATGCGTTTCGTAATTTCGCGATCTTTATTGACATAAAGCTGGAAGAATTGGACCTGGCCAGGCGCTGCAGCGTCCATGATTTCATCGAAGGAACACGACGCAAGGGTTGGTATCTGTAACGAGCACGGTAACGGCAGTTCAATAACATGAATGCATCAGAAATGCAGACCATCTGGATAACGCCATGCTTCGCGGCTGCCCGCGTCAAATTCAACTCGCCGTCAGGATGGCCCAGCTTTCCCAGAGCTGTCGCAGTCTGTAGAATAGAACGTTTAGAATATAAGAACTTAATCGGAAAGGAAGAATGTACGATGTACAACGGCATGCTTGACTTGTGCCCCAGTATTGTCGTTGACCAATCAACTTTAGTGACATCTTTAAGAATTCGTGGACGGAACCATATCCTGGGGTACAGAACTTCGATCAGAACTCCACACATTAGTTTGCGATCAGATATACCTATGAAAGGCAGCATGATTCTCCCTGTTCGTAATTTCGTCATCAGCTGCTGAGGAGTAATACGCCCATGCTTTCTCTGGCATAGTATATTTCGCAATGGCCTGTCAATACATAAGTATATGCTCTGTCCACATGGCAAAGGCAAACCTCAAAGTCATGAAGGTTCAAAATCTCGGAAAGGGGTGGGCGAGCAGCAATGCGTTCTTGACGTGCACGTTCTTCATCAGTAACCTTCACCTCAACCTTCTCCACAGTTGTGAGATCAACGCTCCCCAAGCTAACGTGAGTGAGTTACGGTCACAATCACGTCAATGGGAAAATACCGACTGTTTCTCAGGTTTGAGGTTGGTCGTAATGGCATCTGGTGGATGAATTGGGTCATACTCTGCACTGCCAGAATGGCATAAGCAACAAACAAATGGGGTATGGAGAATGACGTACGTCGCGTCCTTTCCAGCATACTTCAAGGATTATCTTGCTTCCACCTGTGGTTATTAATCAGTCGATATGCATTGCTGTACAAGAGAGGTTGTGTTTCACCAGGGTGGTCTGTGCCGAAACAGTTAGTCCAGAGTTGATCACATTGCAATGTTACATACTCACCGTCTAGGAAGTCTGTGACATCATAAACCTTACCTACAAACAAAGCTCCAAGTCAGCCATTCGTTTTTGTTGATTCCGAGGTAGACCAATAGAGGGCTGGAATCATGAGAGATATGCACCCACCATGTACAATGATCCAGCAGCTCTCGCGGCTGTTGTGCACAGCAACTTCCTTGCCGGAGTACGTCTTGCCTGAGCTTGCCATGGTGGTTGTCGCGTTGTAATGAGAACCCGAACACGACGGTCTTGAACAAAGGGTCACTTACAAGTGTATGGCGGCTAGACTCTGAGGTCATGAAGAGCCGACGGAGCGCCGTGGCCGACTGGATGCCGGATGGAGTATTTCTGGAGTCGGGGACCCATTCCGGGAACCTGTGATCGTCGCACATTCGCCGAGTTTCCACAAAAGAAATCCAGGTGTATTGCATGCATTTGTTGCTTGTAGAGAGGTAAAGAAAAGTCTAATGATAACAGCGTAACGATACCGATGCTGATGGCCCCATGACATCCAGATACAATTGAAACAGTCGGAAAAACGAATTAGTGGAATAATAACGAGAGCGATATCAAAGTCAAAGAGGCTCTAAACGACGTCAAACGAACTACCTCCCGCCTTTGCGTCTAAGCTGACGACGTCTTGGAGACCCATGACATCAAAGAAGGCCTTGGGATCCATGCCCCTGGCCGATGAAAAGTCAGTGCCAGTCTTCTTCAGGGATTGCATAGCAGCACGAATGCCATGCACAGCAGCGACGCAGGATACGAGTGAGAAAACTGAAAGCATGTTCAAACATCCTTTCTCATGTAGGTAGTGTGCTCCACTTACTGATGATCTTAGCGCCAAGGGCCTCGGCCTCTTTGGTAGTGAAGGAGGGTGTTAGACCGCCAGAAATAACATTAACGAGGACGGGTTTAGGCTTCAAGGCTTCGACCGTGGAGGTTAATAGCTCGGCGGTTTTGACGCCTTCAATGAAGCAGACATCGGCACCGGCATCAGCTGCCAACTTCAACCGAAAGACGGCTTCTTCCATGCCAAGAACTTGAGCGGAGTCGGTACGTCCAATAATGACCTATTAAGATGAATTAGATCAAACATTAAGAATTGTGAAGTGTCCCTTACGAAGTTCGAGTGACCGGGGAAAGAGTCACGAGCAATGACGGCTGCTCGGATACGGGTAACGAATTCCTCTCGGGAGACAACCTGCTTGCCCATCAAGTGACCACAACGTTTAGTTTGTACTTGGTCCTCGATGTGCATGCCAGCAACACCAGCACGGATGTATTGATAGACTGTGCGAGCAACCATGGCAGTACCACCGAAGCTGAATCGAGCAAAGGTGTTAGCTGAGATGTCTGCACGTATATAAAATGTGCTTACCCAGTATCGGCATCAGCGATAACAGGAGTGCTTGGGCTTAAGCTGCACACCATCTGTGCACTTTGGACGAAGTCATTCAATGTAGCGATGGCAAGGTCGGGCATGCCAAGACGTGAAGCGGTGGTTGCTGCACCACTTTGGTACATACAATCGAAACCAGCTTCGAGTGCGCAACGGGCACTAATACCATCACAAATACCAGGGGCAATCTGGTAGGACAACTGAGAATACCTAATCTACAGAGGAAAAAAAATACTTACAACGATACCTGGCCTAGCAAGCAATTGACGAAGACGAGTGGCAGCGTCAAAAGAGAGTTCTCCCTGAAGGAAGTTCTTCGGGTCGAGGCGGGAGTTGTAGTAAACATCAGGTTTAGGCGTCAACTGGGGTACCATGGAGGCACCATTATCTTCGGGCTCTGCATCGGGGGAGATTTGGACGACTGGGGTTTCGCTCGACTCGGAGCTCCTGAAGAAATCAAGTCCAGGTGCCATTGAGAAGAAGAAGTTAGATAAATAGATATGAAGGGTGCGAGTGAGCAACAGTTTGAAAAACTTGAAGGAAAGGTTGGAATTCAATAAGGTAGATGAGTGAAAGGCAGTTTGGCAAGGAAGGGAGGAATGACATCAATTGATTCAATGTGTACGTCCTTATAAGCTTCGGGTAGTTACAAAAATTTCGAATGTTCTGTGTTACGCGGCACCAAAAACCCGTAAACCGGCAGAAAAGGGTAACGTATACGGTGTCAGGGATACAACTCATACAAGCTGCCTGCGGCCACATTATCCTTGATTCGATTTAGGGGGTTTGATTTGGGCATGGAACAATGAAAACAGCTGCGGAGACAAGTGGCGAGAGAAGATGCATGAAAGGGGAAACCACGGGACACACCTATCAGACAGATGCGGAGCAACTTGGCAAGGAGAAACCGAGAAGGATATGAGGGTTGGCTCCGAGATAGGCTGCCGGCAGCAGCCAAGCGAAATTCAAAGCGAAATTCCCGTAGGCGGCGCTAACTCAGGGTTGAATTCAAGTTAATAACCGGATGTCTGACAGTCGGACAGGCTCAAAACGCACAGCTCTAAACCCAGCACATCGGCGTTGTTCAGCAAAAGGCATAACCGGAGCATGTGGAACAAAGCTTGGAACCGACTACGTAGGACACGGACTGGAGGTCACTAGCACTGACGGTATTTGAGCGGAGATATCTAATCCAAGCTTCACTCAAGGATAAAAAAAAAATACCTAAACGGTTAGCCGTTCTCTTGAAAGCACATGGCACAACCGGTCGAGTAACTTAAATATTCATCAACTGGGACCCTTGTAACTGGGAATTTCAAAAGAGTAAAAGTCGCTGTGACGCCGTTAACGTTGAGCACTACAGTATACACTAGTCTGCAGCAGTACTAGTGCAGAGACGCTTGTATAGAACTATTTACATTTCGAGGGACCGAGTCGTCCAAAAAGGTGAGCAACAATGAGTGTCCTTGATTTGGACGCGACGTGGGTGTAGCCTTTAACCCTAACCACTAACCACACCAGCCACTGACGCACCTAGGTCATACATTTGGTTCAAATCTGAACGTACGGTAATATCAATTAATCAATTAGTCACCCATGATGATCATATTATGCAACCTGAACATATGTGTTGACGGCACATTATGCTCGTTTCCGTGGACCAAGGTTTGCAGAATATTATCCTGAGTATTTCGCCCAGATCGAATCTGCTACAAAATGAATTCTATGTGCATCCCATATGGCTCAGCGCTTAGCGAACCCCTCCCGCGGCACAAAGTCGGCGTTAGGGGGGTTAACGTTGGGCATTTATGGACATCCCTTTGGATCATGATGAGACACGGCTTACGTACATCGGTCCACCGTTTCTGACAGGCTCGCGATTTGAGAACATGTACATAGAACAACTTGCGGATCCAGAAAGTCTAGTATTGATGATGTAACGTGTTCATGACGCTGTCGTACTTTCGCTCAAAGTCCGTATGCGCACCCCATTTCCCTTCCACTGTCCGGTCTATCCCCGACCGGAGTGCGCCATCCGATCCGCTCGTACGCTCATGATCCCCATCCATGGCGGAAGGCAATTTGCTCCTAATGGTATGCTCTACGACGTAAATCGTGTATACGATCTCCGCACATTCCGCTTAGCAGGGCTCAAAAAGTGGATAAGATGAGTTTTTGCGAAACTCGAAGATACTACCTCCATTAAAATCGAACATTTGCTGATATGTCTCTAATTTCTACTCGGACAGTCGCTGAGCACGCAACTGCCTCAAGTTGTTGGATCATCGTGCACGGTGTGTGGTTCGCGCATCAATTTATTTGGCACCAAGTACTTATCAACAATATATTACACAAGGCAAAGTGTACGATGTTACAGATTTTTTGCCTGGTACGTCACTGGACCATGGCATAAAGTGAATGATGCCGCGTTCTCATCGCATACCGCTGGTTTTTCCAGAACATCCTGGTGGCAGCAAGATTATCCTGAAGTATGCCGGTGTGGATGCAACGTAAGGATCATCGCGTTCGTACAGGTCTAGCCTAATGAGGAATTTACCGGCTATCAGTGAAGCATATGACCCTATTCACCCTCCGGATGCCATTACGACCCACCTACCGAAGGATAAGCAGTGAGGAGCATTCAGATTTCCGAGAACATTCTAATGACCAATCGTGTTATCTGCGCAGCCTTGGCGTTGTCGACCCGAACACTGTGGTCAAGGTTATCAAAGAAGTTACTGCGGAGGAGAAGATTCGCCAAGAATTGATGATGGCTCGGCCTTCCTTGGATGAAATCGTTAATCTGCATGATTTCGAGGTCGGTACTTCGCGTCAGCAAGATCCTGTGCGAATTAATCACGCGTCTGAAAGGCAGTCGCAAAAGGCATTCTCCCTCCTAAAGCATGGGCCTACTACTCTTCAGCGTCTGATGATGAAATCACCATACGCGAGAATCGTGCAGCATACCAAAGGTTCGCCCAGCGTTGTCCATAATTAATAATTGAACTATGGTCTCACCACATTTTCTAGAATATGGTTTCGTCCCCGTGTTCTTCGTGATGTTTCGGTTGTCGATTGGTCAACATCCATCCTCGGTTGGAGATCCTCGCTTCCAGTGTACATTGTAAGTACTTGGCATTCCCATAGGTCGTAAATAGATGTAGCCTCACCCGGATTTGCCAGTCTGCTACAGCACTTGGCAAGCTCGGCCATCCAGATGGAGAACTGAACTTGACCAGAGCGGCCGGAAAACATGGCGTAATCCAGATGGTAACGGACAATTTTCATCAAATTGATGCTGGCCATTGTTGACCAGCGATGCAAAGATTCCAACACTTGCATCTTGCGCATTCGATGAGATCGTTGATGCTGCGGTCCCCGGCCAGGTCCAGTTCCTGCAGCTCTATGTCAACCGTGACCGGGAGATCACAAGGAAGTACGTTCAACATGCTGAGAAGCGTGGTGTGAAGGGCCTCTTCATAACCGTCGATGCCCCTCAGCTTGGTCGCCGTGAGAAGGATATGCGCATGAAATTCATTGACGAATCTGGGGTTGCGAAAGTCCAAGAAAATCAATCTGGAGTCAAGAAGGACGAGGGCGTTGCCCGTGCCATTTCCGTAGGTCCAAGCAAATCTTACGTGGCGGATGATATTGAAAATTGTGCATCGATCAGTCCTTCATCGATCCTTCCTTATCGTGGAAGGACATCCCCTGGTTCAAGAGCATCACGAATAGTCAGTACTTCTGGGCCGACTTGTAATAAATTATATCTCACGCTTTCATCTCAGTGCCTATTGTCCTCAAGGGTGTTGCTACACCCGAAGACGCACTCATGGCCTATGACTATGGTCTTGCTGGAATTGTCCTATCCAATCACGGTGGTCGTCAACTCGACACGGCTCGATCCGGTGTCGAGAACCTGATTGAGGTTGTTGCCGCTCTCAAGACCCGTGGTCCTTGGCCCAACCCTAAATTCGAAGTCTTCGTTGATGGCGGCGTCCGGAGAGCTTCCGACGTCCTCAAGGCTATCGCCCTCGGGGCATCTGCCGTCGGTGTCGGTCGGGCATTTATGTATTCCTTCTGTGCCTATGGACAAGACGGCGTTGAAAAGGCCTTCCAAATCTTCCGGGTGAGTCGATCGGGCGATGACACTATGCATATCCGATAGTCACTCCCAAATATAGGACTGAACTAGAAATGAACATGCGCCTCCTTGGTGCCCGCACTATAGATGACCTGACACCTGACATGGTCGACGCAAATGCCCTCCACTCGCACGTTGGTCTCACTCCACCAGATAACCTATATAACACTACATGTGAGTTCATGCCATTTGATCGGTGATATTCCTTCTGATTCTGTGTTTCGAAGATCAACCCCTGGCGCTTGCCCAGTTCAAGAACAAGCTGTGAGACTCACGACATTGGAGTCCCGCATTTGATTTTTGCACATAGCATTCATCTTTGCTCTTGATTCCGATTTGGTCGCATTATTCAGTTATACTTCGCATGATACAAATGATGCCTTTACCCTATAATGCATTCTCATATCCCGCACATGCTAGATTCTTATTATTGAAAGGAGGACCGTTCGAGTGGTCAAGTGCTATTTCAACCTGACTGAATTATTCCATGTAGTTGATACTATCATGATGTGTGCTGGCTCGATTGAGGCATGACTAAGTAGCCATGCCTGCGAAATAAACAATAGCGCCGATGTATGACAATGGAACACGATTTGAAAAAAAAAAAGGAGGTCCCGGATATTTGACTCCAAGGACATACTCAGTAAGATTAGCGCCGGCTCCCAGACATTGAGTTACAGGGTCACCTTCTGAAACACCCCTAGATCTTATATTATACTCGTAGATGATGATTCTTGGCATGATAGATAAGAATGAACCGGCCAAGTTGCTGGGCGTTCCGAGTCAGTCATTGCTGAATTAGTCTATTGGAGCTCACATGATAAGAGTTCGTAAGCCAAGCCTAGGACAATTGTACCTCCTGGGACATGCCAACCTTCTGTTGTTCCGCTAGTAAGGATCATGGTGTCAATAGAATCATGGGAGCGTGTCGAATTTGATCGGCTATCTAACATCAAATATGTAATGATGGAACGTTCGATCCTGCGGAAGAGGCGTAGCTATTTTGACGCGGCCGCTGAGCGGTCTGCACAGAGGTCGGCGGAATATAAGCCATCATTTTACCTGTTCTACTTGTCAAATTTGAGTTCTCAAAGGGTATCAGTCGAACGGCGCATCCGAACAGTCGTGGCAAGAGATGATGTCCCCAAATACCCAGCGGTTGATATGGATGATTGTGATTGCCTATCTCGATTGAATAGAAAAAGTTGAATATATGTTTGATTAATTCCTAGAGGATGGTTAAAATGAGTGCACCCCGTATCTCAAAGCACTCACGAAAGACATATTATATATGGATTTCCAAAAGTGCCATATCGGTTTTTCTCTAGGTCATTGAAGACAAAATAAAAGGATTTTTTTTTGCTAGAAAAATGATTTCTCGGAGTCCCGCTTTGTCCATTGCACAGAATGCTCAGTAAATGATTTTATTACAGCCGATAGACGACTACAGTGTACAACGTCTAGTAATTCACCGTTAGAAAAAAATTGGAAAATCAATTATTATGACAGATTGAAAATACACCTACGTTAGACTAACGGTTGAAATGCTGACGCGCAGGGTGGGTTTGACGCGAAATAGATGAGGTTTGACGCGGCACAAAATGTTTGACATGGCGTGCAAGTAGGCCTTGACGCAGCATAGGTAAGTGTGGAGGTTGACATTAGTAGTCATACGGAGGCTGCGAATATGTCGGGAGAACTTATGGTATGAGTGGTGCTTGACCCAGCCTGAATGAGGCTTGACATGGTAGTACAGAGGTCGCATCAGACTTAACAAGGTGGGGCCGCGGCTTGACGCGGTAAGACAATACTTCACATTGTGTCTGAAAACCAATATTAGATCACTTTAGAGGCAATACAAGATGGTCTTACAGTACTACCAATTGATACATTCCCGAGCAGTATTCCAGGTGCTGTACGCAGATGGACATTCATATGTTGATCATTAAGGAGGATTCAAAGGATTTTGCGAGCGACATAAGATGGTGTTTGAACATGATCCTATACAATCGATTTGCGACAGTACAGCGTCACGACCGCGGAAGCAATTAGTCTGTAGTCCGCGGGCCCGCGGCCATGTAATACTCCGTCCACCTTATGCAACTTGCTCGGCGACGACACAACGTTAGTTTAATTAAACCAACATGCTAATACCTTTTGGGCCTGCGATCACAGGTCTCTGTAAATTTTCCTCCGCTACAAACTATTCCACGACCAATGATGTCCGTGATTGGGCGGCAAGACCACTGAGCGGTGATTATATGTTCGCGATTGATGTAGAATGACTGTTACCTGTTAGACAATAAGATGGTCCCCTTGATGATAACTAGACCGGCGAGCAGTCATCTTCAGCGCAAAGTGGGCGGCCCGAACTCAACTGCTGTCTCTAGAGGGTCACCATCAGTGTCTTGCACATACTGCGGTCACGGGATTTATTTACTTGCCGCTCCACACGGCGGTGGTACGTATCACCCAGTCTTCAAATTTTGGTTTACAGACTGAAACAAGAAGCATTGATGAATACACAATATGAGAACACGAAAGACACCGATCTTGATGCATCGAAGTTTTGGCCCGCGATCCAATGTAGAGGCGAACCGTTGTCAATAAGAAAACAACAGGTCATAAAACAACAGAGCAAGACCATTCGTACAAGTAGGAAATTTACCTATGGTGTGAAAGCAATCCAGGAGTCGGCGTGACGCGTAGATAAGTTGCAGGTTTGCTTCAGGAGGTCAGTATGTGATCTGCTGTTTAACAGGTCGTGGCGTCCATGCTGTCGATGTGTGCGACTACCTCTTCATGATGGATGTTGTTCCCCCATTTATTCCTGTTTGTCTTTGGTATTGTACCACGGCCCGGCAAGAGTTTGAATCATCACTTAGGGAAGGCACCTGAGGCCATCGTGGCACATCACGGATAGATGCTGGCGTCAAGCATTACAGACGTCACTAAGCTTGAGTTGAACGTAAAATGCGGCCAAGTGCCACGCTAATGATCTTCAAGGCAATGATAGAGCCGCCAACTGTTACGCCGTATGGTGCGCAGTTCGTACAGAGGGGGTGTTGCCTGAGCATATTCCACACCAGGTCTGACCATATGCATAGTTGTTGTAGTTACTCAGTAAAAATGACGGTGCGCTAGAGTAACGGCAAAAATCCTGCTTACTCGAAGCAATGACCTAGATGCACATGTCACAGCAGCTCCTCGTGCACATTGAAATATCTGGACATGTAATGTTAGCTCTCTGCATACGCAACTGATAAAAATTGCGTACCGCACGACCTTTCCCATTCCGCGACATGTTCCTGCACCATCTTTTTCCCATTTCACAATCCACCGTCCCACAATCTTGCCCGAAGCATCGAAGGTTTCCGCTATTGTTTCCTCCTCGCCCGGTGGGCCACCTTTCACTGCCATGAGTGCGTCCTCTTTTGGCGGTGGCAGTAAGACGTTTTGCACGAGCTCCCACTTCGCAAATGGTCGCTTCGTCTCTACTAGGAAGTCAGCGTCATACACACGCGTGACGAGCCTTTGTAGCGTAAGCGTGAGCGTGGTCATCTCAATGCCTTCGATATTGCCATTGTCGGCTGGCGAAAGCCTTCGCAGGTCAACGACATAGGATGCGCCAGCCCACCCAACGAGGGCGGTCGAGATAGAACTTGTGGAAAGTGCGGTTGCTGCTAAAGCAATTCGAGCAGGCAGAGGGAGCGATGATTCGACAATGAAGATGAATGGGGTCATAATACATGACAGACCCAAGGATGAAAGAGAGAAAATTTTGAGACGACGGAATGTCTGTGTAAGTGGACCATGGTAAGCAACCGGCTCAGCTTGGCTATCTACGGAAGAGGGTGTTTTTGTCGAGAACGCAGCATCGTCTGCTGTTAGAGGGGATGTTGAAAAATGTCGACTCCGAGCGGTGAGCTGTGGCCGCTGCCTCTGCGGATCACAGGGTGTGGACCAAAACTTGAAAGCTCGTGCAGATCTGCAACATATCACGGAGCCATTGAATGAAGCAAGCCGATGGGCTCGATAGCTGGCCAACCTGAAAGTAGTGAGCTGGAACATGATAATGGAGGTTCAGTTATCATGTATTTGTCACTGGTATCCAAGTTGGCCCGTCGGCGTTTTGCGTTAGCCTCGGCCCTCGATGGACGCACCAGTATATTATTCCAAGGCTGAATTCATCGAAACTGTAAGCGACGAACCCAGCGGATTCAATCAATTGTTGACACTGATCTAGGACACAGGAAACAAAGTCTCTCGAAGAGCCACCATAGCTGGACCTCAGAACATCATTCTCGGAGGAAAGACTATTATTTCCAGCGGCGCAATCATCCGGGGAGATCTTCGCAGAACAGGTCCTGGTCATGCCGTTGTCATTTCCCTTGGAAGGTACTGCCTCGTTGGCGAGGGTTGCGTGATGAGGTGCGTTTTACTTGGAGGTAGCATATGCATCTAACTTGGAGGTTCTACGATACTCCAGGCCACCATACAAGACGTATCGCGGAAATTTCAATTACTACCCAATGAAGATCGGGGACTATGTTCACATTGGTGCCAATACCGTTGTCGAAGCTGCGACGATCGGGAATCATGTTGTCATTGGGAAGAATTGTGTTATTGTAAGTCTTCCTGACCATCAATACACGATTGTCTTCAAAGTTCACTGGGCATGTCCTGCAGGGAAAGTTTACAATCATCAAAGATTGCGCACAGGTGGCAGACAACACTGTCATTCCTCCCAACACTGTTATTCCAGCTCTGGCTCTATTTACTGGCTCGCCAGGCTAGTGATTTTTAACGTTTGCTTGTATCTCATGATAATGATGCCGACTATATTTCGTAGGTCGCTTTGTCGAAGATTTACCAGAGTCTACACAAGAGATGGTTGAATCCCAGACAAAACAGTACTATAGTCGTTTCCAACCTTTAGAGCGATGATTAGGCATCGTGATCCTCTAGCCTTAGCCCACTTACCATCACTTCTACCATCAGATCATCCTTATCATGTGTGACCTCTGGATAGTCACGGTATTTTGCATTGCACCTGTCTGTCTGCCTGATCCACTTAACATGACATCTCAGTTATGCTACTCGTATCCTTCTCTCCCATGGCTTTTGTCGGCACTGCCTCGGAGTCAGGCTCAAATCCCTTACCCACACCAATAGGTTGAAGTAATGCAGTGTGTACTTGTGTCTAATTTAATGCGCAGCGTCTCTAAGCACTACGAGACTCATCAGTACGGATGCCACGGGAATACAGGTGCAAGATCCTCCCGCGGTGCAGCCTGAGGGTGACGAGTCGTTTGGGTCAGAGATTTCAGTACTGCTCCCTATTAAATTATTACTACACGAGATCTTCTGAATGCGAGAAGCCCAAGGGTCCACACTTTTGTTCCAGTCGACCCCGTAGATCCAATAGGATAAACACACCACTTTATAATTAAATTGCATGCTTGGAAAAAAAGGAAATTCCTGGTTGTGATCTATTATCATGTGGGTAGTATTGTCAACTCCTGTGCTACAGAACTAGAAAATTGAAATAAATTGTCGACTTAAGAATTTAGGTAAGAGTAGGAACTCACTATATCTACATCATTTACTTGGTTCAGACTGGTTCACCTCTCGTGTTCGAGGTCGCAGTGAGGGGAACAACGACTTGCGTTTCTGTAATGGGGATGCTGGTTTGTTGCCACCATCGTTGATGTCGGAGTCGGCATGTTTGTGGTCACGTTCGTGGGCGATGGTTAAGAAATTGACGATAACAGCCCACAAGCTGTTAGCGCTCATATGACTGTACTCTTGTAGGACAGCTTGATCAGCAATCCGCGCGAGCCGTCTAGCTTCATCTGTATCTCGCCGCGATATAATGCTACTCGGTGGAGGACGCTCATCCATATCCAAAGCCCAGGCCCAACTCCAGCTGGCAGAGGCGGCTTCCAGACCTTCTTTGATACCTTTCACAGTATCGTGTGCCTTCCCCTTGCCATTTTTGGTCGGCGAACCATGCGAGTCTTGAAGTTGTGCAATGTTCTTCACAACGTCTTTTCTCGAAAGCTCGAGGTTGCGCTGACGTTGTTTCTGGATGGCATGTCGCTCTTTCGCAAACTTTTTGTCAAATTTACACTTCCCCTCCATATAGCGTCGCACGGCGAGCTCCGAGAGAACTCCTATGATTTCCGGGGGAGTATGAAATGCGTCCAAGTCTGCCTCTGGTTCCAGTGCTCGAAGTACGCCGGAAGTTGACACCCTTTCGCGAATCATGCCTTCCTTCCAGCAGAGGCCACCCTGCGAAAGAATTAGGGACATCAGCCTGGTTTTCAATAACACACTTTGTAAAACATACTTGGTCATCGCAATATACCCTACTCTCTCCTGCAAATCGCTGTACATTATCAGCGGAGTCAGACACACTACCCTTGTCCTCCTTGCCTCCCACGTTTACGTTATCCGAAGATCGAGCCCGCAGTGTGGACTGGAAAAGAGTGTTGTCAGATGCAGACTTTGGCACACCAGGTCGAGACAATGGAGGGAGAAGAGATTTGGATGAACGCGGCGAAAGAGCAACGGAATCAGGAGCATTGGACGACGACAAGCTATCTGGTTTGCCCTGGATACGATTTAGGAATTCAGGCGTAGACAATGCACGGGAGAGCAGAGAAAACCCGACGGCGGTGCGAGAGGCTAAGGCGCTAGTAGTAGGTGAGACCATCGGACTGGACGAAGATCTGGACAGTGCGCTCATGCCTGTAACGTGCTTTGTAAAAGATGCAATTGCGCGGTAGCAAAATTTTCCTGGGGTAGTAAAAGAGAACAGGACCGGCAAAATGTGAGCCGTATCTAGGGCGAAAGACTTATTTCAGGCCGCAACGTAAATGACATTGCTCACCATCATAGACCTGTAGATGAACTGCAGTTGGACTGAAACGGCCTTCTATCCCCTTGAGTGGCGGATAAAGAGAGCGTACTTCTTCCTTGAGCGGATAACGGGAAGGATGTGCAGCTTTGTGAGCCCTTCATAGGCATTTTAGATGGTGAACGGGTCAGAATGTTGACGACTAACGAATAAATAGCTTCGTCTCTCAAAACCTCCTTGTCGCTCGCAATAAAGAGCAAAGGCGGCAAGCCACCCAGGTACGAGAGGGCCGGACTAACAAGTGGGTGTCCGAGCAAGCTATTTTGGGCATACATGTGCACCTGCTCTTCTATCACCAATAATTCACCTGAATTGGTTAGAAGGCGTATGTCCTGATCTTCTTTCTTGTCGACTGACGGTAGTGCAGCAGTGGCGCCCACGTTAACAGGCATTTCACTGCAAACCGATCTTTCGTCCTCCCCGGTTAAGTTAATCAATGATACACCCCTTGAATCCTGATGTACGCTGACATTTGAGGAAGCCTCAGTGTCGTGTTTATCATGTTTCGGTTCAAGCCGAACCATCTGACGTATCCGCCTGCGCAGCCCAGAATGGACGGTGCTGGTCATTTCATCCGATGGCGGAGGCCACAAGGGACTAGGTTTCTGGAATGAAAGTCCATATACAGGAATGACGTCCTACGTATCATGGTGTTAGCATACTGTTGCACAATTTCATTGACAGCCTACCGTGGCAGTGTTGGTGTGGATGCTTGGGAAAGAGTGTGTTAAATCGCACCAAGGAGAAATCAAGATCCCCCCTGCAGGTAATGGGAGTCCAGTGTCGCGCAAAATTTGTAACAATGCGAGGGTGAGACCGCCCCCTGCAGAATCTCCTGCAAGAACGATATGTGCTGGCTGCACTGGCTGGTGGGACGCATCAGAAGGAGGTTTGATCAAGTAAAGATCTACAAGGGAGGGTCTTTTAGAACGTTGTGCTCAGAATTCTGAAACGACGGTACTGACAAGCAGCAAGAAGATCTTGTAAGGCGCAGGGAAAGGGATACTGCGGAGCCAGGCGGTAGTTGATAGCTAGCTTCTGTTCAATGACAGTCAATAGGTGGTAGTGAGAGGATGACTGACCAAAAACACGGCCGTTGATCTTCCTTGCATGTCGCTGGAGACTGTATCTGAATAACCTCCGTGAGTTTACCAAAGTTGCTAAGCGGAAAAAGAAGAAGCCAACCTTTCTTGATCAACGCTCCCAAAGTAATAACCCCCTGAGAACTGTCGTTGTATGCTTTAAATTTAAGCAAAGACACAACACACCTCCATGGGCGTATAGTATGCAGCGCATTTCGTCCATTTCTTCCTTGTAAATACTACTCTCGTTTGAGCTGGAGGCTGGCAGTCCACTTGGAGTCGAGGTTTCACTTTCACTGGTGGGTATTTCCGTATTGGAGTTCTCTTTATGTTTCGCTTTGCTCCGCTTCTTCGCCTTTTGATAGTCCTTACGAGCCGTGATCCACTCAGCATCGATACTAGATAAATTGAATTGAGTAAATGATTCCTGATTCACAAGCGCAGATATTATTACCCTTTGACTCCACGCACTTGCCACCACTTTGTGCCGCCCACTAAGCGCTTGGCGAGTTCTTCTCCACCAAGTGCTTGGATGACGTAGCTGGCAGCCTCATCGCAGCAGGATAATGGAACTAACAAACGCACGACATGAGATGAGGGAAGAGACGGCGTCCGATTATTCGAAAATGCTTGTACTTCCTCCACGGTGTGACTAGGTCACTGTCAGACACACGTATTCGCGGTCGGGTTTGTGCACGCACTATGTCGAGGCCTGGAGGAAACTCTGCATTCTGCCCTAAGTTCGGGGGTACTTGGGTGATTGACTCCGAAACGTACCTTGACGATATTGAACGCTTCATGGTAGAGAAGTTCGTCCTGGTGCAGCTGTGTTGCAAAGTTGGACTGCTGTGCATTCTCCTTCTTGATACGATCGAAGTAATGTTTGACCAACGTTTCCAGTACTAGTGGTCCCAGTCGCAGTCCCGTATTGCGCGTCAGAGAGTTTGACATCGTCCCAATGGTTCACCAAGGTGGAATGGTGCGTGGAATAGTGCAATTACTAAACGCCTCGATGCCTTCCACGGGCCCTTGCCGAATGACGGGCTACGTGCAGCTTAGAGCCGACAGTTGGTCTTCTAATCAGAGAGAAGTTCAAATAACTATAAGCTGGAACGTGTAAAGTCTACTGAGGCGACCTTGAAGTTCGGCGCGGTGGTCATGAAGAGTTTCAAATTGCCACATGGAACTATTTGGCGCATTGCCTCAGTGCGGCAGCTGACCTAATAATAATAATAAATTCGGATTAATGGTTCAGCGCTACATATAGCAGTTGCCACTGCCAGTACACATAATTATGACATTGTACTTTTGACAATGTCTCCATCAACACAAGTAGCTGATCATCGGCATCGGTCATCAACTGGCCCCACAGTACCTCAAAATTCGTCCGAATCTTGACTCATGTCTTGAATCCTTATTGTAAGTACCCTGGCAACTCGATATCTAACTTAGGATGAACAACATGGCGAGCCTTGAAGCGAGCTTTGACGTACATTCGTTCTTCTTGTCTGGCATGTACAATAACTTGCATGACATACTTCGTCACCATGGTCATTTTCCCTACTCAACGATCAGCGTTGGCGGGACCTACCTCAGGGCACGATTACTCTCGCCTTGTCCGAGAAACATACTTAAGGACTTACCCAGGCAGCATGGCAATCATCATCTACTTCCTGCCTGCTATCCATCCCAACTTCAAATCCATCCACCAGCACCCATTGTTGTAGTCATCGATACTATTTTCCAATGACTTTTGATCTCGCAAATATCTATGTACCTGATCTGACAGGAAGGGTCGTGACGACTGGCAATCACGCAATCGGCAGGGGAAACTTCGCAGACGTGTGGAAGGGAATCTACACCCTGCCAGATGGTAGAGTCACTACAGTACGTGCTGCTCGGTCACTGGTGACGTGTAACACAATCATATTAACTCATCGATGTAGGTAGCGGTGAAGATCTTGAGACCAGCGCTGTTGTCAGACAGGCGTCTTGCGACGAAAACCATACGGGTATGTAGACCGTTTACTCTTGGATTATCCTTGTTACTTAGTCTGTCTTTGTCAGAAAATTTTGCGAGAGGCTAAAGTTTGGAGCACACTGAATCATCCCAACGTGGCTCGATTCATCGGTGTGTGTTATCAACAAGAATCAGGAGGGTATTGTATCCCCCTCCTGGTATCGGTGTTTTATGAGAGAAGAACACTGAAAGATAATCTGGGATATATCCAGAACGACCACCAGAGATTGAGACTGGTATGTATCTATTTCATTCGTAGTCGTGCATATTCAATGATGCATGGACAGCTTCGCCAATTTTTTTCTGGATTAGCATATTTGCACCACAAAAATGTGATCCATGGAGACCTCAAACCCGTCAGCCCACAATTCCTGTTTGCGGGAATAACAACTTATATTCCTTGTAGACAAACGTTCTCCTTGACGACTCTTTTAATGCAGTTTTGACGGATTTCGGCCTTTCCCGTGTCCTCGAAGCTTCTGGTTTTACAACGACGAATATAAAAGCGGCTGGCACGTTTCGTTACATGGCGCGCGAGTTGATGAATCCCACGTACCATTCGACGACAGCACCGCTACCCACCGTGCAATCAGATGTCTGGTCGGCAGGCATGACGGGTCTAGAGGTGCGCTAGAGAATCATTGTCACTAAAAATTGCAGATACTGAGTGTGTTACTAGATTTTATCTGGCATTGTGCCGTACGCCGATAAGACGGGGGATGGCGAGCTAATCTATTGTATCTGTCAAAGGGGAATACCCAACAGGCATCTTTACCCTCGAGTACATAGTGAGACATGGTCAATGCTGAAGGCCTGCTGGGAAGATGAGGGGAGGCGACCGGCTGTGTCCGATTTGATAAGGTACTTGGATGGCCTCTATCCAGGCTTGCAGTAAGCCAGACGATGAAGCTGTCATATGTGTAGATATAGAACGTACATAGGTTATATATAACACGGACTTAGACGAGCAATACTATAGTTTCGGTTTTACGTCAATAGTGAATCCGTCGTCTTCTAAGATCGACTTTGCCAATTGACCAACTAAAGGAAATAATTGTGGGTAAATGAAAGCTTTTTCCGAGCTTGCCTGCCGCCGCGCATATCTGGCAGCAATACCTTGCACGATTATGGCAAGCTTAAAAGCAACCAGGTCAAAATATGCTGTCCCGTATACCAGGGTATAGTACGTACCCGGAAGAGCATCCAACTACGGACAAAGACCATCTCCTTAATGGGATATGGCTGGTTGGTCAGCCTACAGTACTCGCGCTCAAGGTCTTCCAAGGGTATAGGAACATTGTTCGTAGCATTCTTGAACGGCTTGATGATCGTGAATTGAGTGAGTATGGAATCCTTAGGTATATGGCGAGCGTCGATTGCCCATGGTTGGGTAAGGTTTGCGAGGTCAGCGAGCTACGCAGTGAACTCAGATCAAGATGCAGAAGGTGGCGATCCGTGGACGTACTGGACTACCCAGGGTACACAACTCCCAGTCCAGTATGCCAATTACCCGGTTTTCTGTTGGATGAAATATCATGTTATCAAGCTTGTAATCTCCATGGACAATCCGCAGCCCAGTTTTCCTCTCGTCTGGGAGGTGCCTCTGGTACCAACTGATCATTTCTTCAAAATACGGAACATTTCCTGTCGCTTTGCTTGTCTCGATATCGATAGCCTGAGACTGAGCAACCGATACACGTGTAAAGGATTTGATTTGACGGGGGAAGTAATCAGTCGTGGGACCAAAATTCTCGAGACCTAATTGGAATGGGTCGAGAGAGGCCAATGCTGCCAATGAGCGGACAGCTGAGAGCCAGCTTGGGGCAATCAGACTTAGTATCTCAATACAAAAAAGAGACGACAAAGAGTACCATTCTCTTCGATCCAGCTGCGGCAGTTCCAGCACCCTAGAGTCCGCGAATATTCGCCCTTCGAGGTACTCCATGATATAGAAAGGAGTGCCAATAATGCTATTGTCCTCACACAGGACAAAAGGTTGCGGGACAGGGACTATCTGCTCTGGCTTTGTGGTCGGGCTGACGTTGTATCGATGCAATGCACTCAGTATGCGGTACTCGCGCTCAATTTGGTGAGCAGTTGAGGACAACAACTGGCCCGCTGGCTTTTTGCGCAACACAAATCGCTTGGCGCTGAAGAGGTATGATTTAGATGGGACCTAGTACCTGACGAAGGACAAGCTCATACCTTGCGTCGGTCAGGAAGTATGTGGGATTAGACTGAATAGTCCGATGTCACGCAAGCCTGTGCACATTGATTCATGAGCGTACCTGTCCAAACTATCCTGCCAATCAACTTGCAATCTTTCCTCGATAGATTGCGACCGCACCTTAAACTGCTGTACCTCTACGGGAGCAGCGACAACCGGTACATGTAATTTCAGGTACGCATTAAGCTTCTGGATGTCAACATTGGCGCGCATGGCACCATACTCGCCCCCGATACTTTTTGGTGCGCTACCAGACATAAAATCGAAGGTTTCGAGGTTAGAGTTGAACTCAAGGAGGTGCGGCGTTGTTCTACCGCTTCGCACAATGCGTAGAAGGCCGGAATCAGGTGCCGGGAACTTTCACACTAAGAGAGATAAACTGTGCCCTAGTAAAATTTTTAACTCCCAACTCACCAAAATCACTTACAAAATCACTATGATGATCGTTTGAACGTTGAAGAAAGTCCTATGGATTGCAACAAAATCAAGCTACAGTGCTTTGCTTGCCGGAATCCCGAACGTTCCACGTTTCTCGGTTTCTTTTTGGCTGATGTAAGCGTTACGCGGACTCCCTAAAATTTTGAATCACCGTGTCCAATTTGCTAGTCACCTTTTCGACCTCTTCCTCCATGTTCACTGCAGTTCGTTCCTTCCGCAGCGCTGTTGCCCGCACTGGCAACTATGCCGTGCGTAGTTTGATTATTCTACTGTCCGATGCATTAACAACCCATTTCCAATAGGCTCTCCCGCGGTCTTCGATCGCGAGGAATATGAATACCAAAGTTTCCGGTAAGCTTCATATCTCTACAGCCAGGCTCAAGTTGCTCATTTGCACTATAGGACCTGTCGTTGGTATTGACTTGGGTACAACGAACTCATGTGTTTCCGTCATGGAGGGGAAGACGGCGCGTGTGATTGAAAATTCCGAGGGTGCCCGGACAACACCCTCTGTTGTTGCATTCACAAAACACGGTGAACGTCTGGTCGGCCTACCCGCAAAGCGCCAGGCCGTTGTCAACCCTGCCAATACGGTCTTTGCATTCAAGCGGTTGATTGGTCGGCGATACAAAGACAAGGAGGTTCAGGAAGACGTAAAGCATTGGTGAGTCTAGTGTTTCACAGAATGTGTATGGTCGCTCATGATAGGCAGGCCTTTCCATGTTGTAGAAAAATCTGATGGTCGACCAGCAGTGGAGGTCGAAGCCGGTTCAAAGAAGCAGCAATACGTATGTCTCTTCCTCACCTGGATCCATTGTTATGTCCTCAAATTATCTCTAGTCTCCCGAGGAGCTGTCGTCCATGGTTCTTGTAAAGATGAGGGAGACCTGTGAACAGTTTTTCAACAAGAAAGTCAAGTAAGCCATCCTTGCATGTGGCACGAATCTCAGCTCATTGTCTTTAGCCACGCCGTCATTACTGTACCCGCCTACTTCAACGACGCACAACGACAAGCAACGAAGGATGCTGGTCAAATCGCAGGTCTCGAAGTGCTGCGGGTGATCAATGAACCTACCGCTGCTGCTCTTGCCTATGGTTTGGATCGTTCTGATTCGTCAGTTATTGCTGTCTATGACCTTGGAGGCGGTACCTTTGATATCTCAATCCTGGAGATGCAGAAGGGTGTCTTCGAAGTCAAGTCAACCAATGGCGATACTCACCTTGGCGGTGAGGACTTCGACATCATTCTGCTCAACCACATCTTGGCGGAGTTCAAGAAGGAGTCTGGCATCGACCTGAGCCAGGACCGGATAGCTATTCAGCGCATTCGTGAAACTGCTGAGAAGGCCAAGATTGAGCTTTCGTCAACGACGCAGACGGAGATCAACCTCCCATATATCACTGCCGATGCATCTGGTCCCAAGCACATCAACATGAGGCTTGGACGTGTGCAGCTGGAGAACCTCGTGGAACCTCTTATCAAGCGTACCATTGACCCGTGCAAGAAGGCACTTTCTGATGCCGGTGTGAAGACCAGTGAAATTGACGAGGTCATCCTCGTCGGTGGTATGACTCGTATGCCCAAGGTCTCTGACACGGTCAAGAGCATCTTCGGTCGTGAGCCCAGCAAGGGTGTCAATCCCGATGAGGCTGTCGCCATTGGTGCTTCCATCCAGGGTGGTGTGCTCGCAGGCAACGTTACGGATATCCTGCTCCTTGATGTTACGCCCCTATCGCTTGGTATCGAGACCCTCGGTGGTATCATGACCAAGCTCATCAGTCGTAACACGACCATCCCGACGAAGAAGTCCCAGGTTTTCTCCACTGCTGCTGATGGCCAGACCGCCATCGAGGTCAAGATCTACCAGGGCGAGCGTGAGCTTGTCCGGGACAACAAACTCCTTGGCAACTTCAACCTTGTTGGCATTCCCCCTGCTCCCAAGGGTGTTCCTCAGATCGAGATCACCTTCGATATTGATGCTGACGGTATCGTCAACGTATCTGCCAAGGACAAGGCTACCAACAAGGACCAGTCCATGACCATCGCCTCGTCTTCCGGTCTTAGTGACAAGGATATTGAGCGCATGGTTTCAGATGCCGAGCAGTTCGCTGAATCTGACAAGGCTCGTCGTGATCTCATCGAGGAAAGCAATAAGGGCGAGTCCGTCTGCTCTGACACCGAGAAAGGTACGTAATATTTCGTTATTCCCGTATCGTGCTAACATGCATGACTATAGCCATGAATGAGTTCAAGGACCAGCTTGACGCTGCCGAAAAGGAGAAGGTGACCAAGCTTGTCACTGAGCTCCGCGAGCTTGCTGCCAAGGGCCAGGCTGGCGACGGTGCTGTTACCGCTGAGCAGATCCGGGAGAAGATCAACGAGACTCAACAAGCTTCGCTCGGTCTCTTCCAGAAGGTGTACGAGAAGCGGAATGCTGAGAACGCCTCTTCGGAAAGCAGCTCGGAGACCAAGGAGGAGAAGAAGGATTAAGCACCTTCGCCCACCTTAACTCTCATCCTTACGCAGCTCCCATCATCTTTGCTGCATCTTGGTTTCTCCCATCGCATTGCTGTTTCGTCACAACACATCCATCCACTCTGCACTCACGCCCGCACGCATTTTTTCTAGATTATAAGAAAAGTACCGCTCAGACATACTTTAGTACTTACATGATTTCGATTTGTACTCGACCGCTGCACAGTCTATGTAGTCGTCGGGGCACATCTGCTTTTTATTACCTGATAACGCCCTCCCCGCTCAGTTTTGTATGTATATGCATAGGATTTTTGCACTGCATCGCAATTATTTCAGTAGCTCTAATAAGATTGATTTGTAAGCGCGGCTGAGTATTTTTGCACCGAAAACATGCTGTCCGTACAGCCTATGGCCAATACTCTTGATGTGTTTTATGCATGAAATGAGCTAGATGATGCGGCAATTGTGCTGAAAGGTCGGACTCGATGAATATTCGAATGATATCGAGCCTACCTACTACTGTGTGGCAAGCAAGCTCATGCGGAAAGGCAAAAGGTTTCAGGCATATTAATACTTTTCACGCAGAAGTCGATAATTGTCTTGCGACAGACGACGATCATGGCAACACTAAGCCGGAAGCAAAGTGCCATCGAACAATTTACTTCCGCTTCAACGTTCCTGCTATATTTAGACCACTATCTTATTGTCATGAGTCACGACCAAGACGAGTCCGGGGAAGTTGCTCTTTGCTCCACGTCTATGTATCACCATAGCAAAGACCGTGACAATAGCTGCAGCTCAAAACTGACTTTGGCCAACTGCATCTGGTTGCCGGAGTCCAGTGCAGGAAGCATGGGTTTCTTGAACGATGTGACTAAGGCCTTTTGTCTGCCTCGATCTGTTCCCAGCACCAACTTCTCTGAATAAATATGAGGCAGAGGGTAATCTGATCATTGTCTTGCTTTACGACTCCACAGCTGACTGGATCAGCTGCTTATTTTGACAGTACGACTCGTCAAGACGGTATGACAAGCACCCGCACCAACCGCCCACCCCTCGCACCATTGGACCCTTTAACACTGAGACCACAAGTCTCATTGAAGCATCACTACTCGCCGCCAACCGTACCATCATACTCAGTCCCCGAATGCCTCTCCAGTCCCGACTCACCTAACTCACCTGACTCACCTCTAGCTATCTATTCTCGCCGCGTCCCCGCACTCATGCACCGCACGCCCCTCGCACACCACCGCGCGCTACCGCTCCAACGACCAACACAATGCCGGAGTGCTGAACAGGACGACATCGACGAGATTATGCGCTTCCTGAAGCATGTCTCGCGGTGCATGACTCATGTGTATCAGGTGATCCTGTCGGTTGCAACATCGATCTTTCATGCAACGATTGCCACCGTCCAATGGTTTGCTGTCGTCGCTTTTGTGATTGAGGTGACGATGATGAGTTCTTCTGTGAGTCTGCTTTCAAATTCTGGTACATTATTTTGAACGATATCCGTCAGTCCGTGCGAGGTGATCATGGGGGTGGCTTCATAGGCCCGATAGTCGAGCAGCTCACAACAGCGACTGCGACTAGTCACGCGGAGACTACTCCCGCACCACATCCCCGCCCTAGCGAGGCGGTGGCTCTGAACTTCCTATCTGAGCAAATAGACCAGGCACATAATGTATTAACGTTGGTCGAGGGACTAGGTGACGACGCATTTTTTGCATATCATCATGCCAAGTACGTAGGAATCCTACTACCTTGAGATGTTGAAGCTCAACCACGGCTAGTGTGCAACGTTTTCTGAGCAGGTCCAGAGACGACCCTCCATCTGGGGGGAGTAAAACAGAAGTCGATCTAACTGTCGACTTCAGGGGTCTTGACTCCACTCTCATTCAAACCCTGTCCCCGCACGGTTTCATTGGGAGAACGGTAAGCAGAATTGCTTTTCCTAACATCATAGCGCTCATTGGTACCAGATCTCCCATGCCCTAGATGAGGTGACATATCACTCTAAGCGCAGTCAAACGGCCTTTCTTATAAGAAGAAGTGCTGTCCGGGAATCACGTCTAGATAGCGCGTACCTATTGGCGTCTTCTAATCTGCTTCTTGAATACTCGTCCATTTTGTCAAAAATGGAGAGCATCATACTCGACGTGGGAGCTCTCCATCACCAGCTATCACCCAATCTTCCAGAAGTTCTGGCAAGCATGCAAAGCCGCCAAGCAGCTGCTTCAAGACGCTCGATATGGGGCATTTTTGCCAGTCGAAGACTAAATTCCAGAGCTCTTGAAGAAGAAAGCCTAGAAGCCTTCGTTGCGGGCTTGGAGACTGTCCTTGTCAACCTGCGACAGCTCAAAGCTTATCTGGAATGGATCACAAACCAACTGGTGAGTCGTACTCACCTCTGCTGAGCCCTCCTCGCTCACGTGGGTGACAGAGCCAACGAACTCTCTTATCAAGCGCCTCGATAGCGTTATCATTCAGTAACCATTCCTGTTCATCTGCGCTTATAGATCTGTTAGATCGCGCAAGCAGAGCTTCAAAGAAATCGAGTCGCTGTTGCCGTTGCCCAGACTCTGGAAAGGACGACTCGCCAACGGCTCCGACAAAGGTGGAATTTAATATCCCTGGCAGTCGCACACTGCCAACAGTGAGCTGATTCATTAGGCAGCGTTAAGACGTTTAACTTTACATTATAAGTATGCTAATTATGCGACAGTATGATATTATTCGATTATTGAAGGTGGTTTGGCTATTGTATGTTATGATTAAATATTGAATTACCTTGCTTGCAAGTTTTCTGTGAGGGTGCAATCAGTTCGTTTTTCGATATCGACTCCCAGGGGACCCTTCCAAGTTCAGAGTTTAGATACCCGATTCGGGCTCGCTCAACTCAAAGTAAGTACTTGCCTTGGAACGTCTGCCCTTCGACTTCAGATTTACTGAGAATGAGACAATGTCTTTTGCATAGTTAGTGTATGTATGCACCGAGTCTCGTACTACATTACACACCGTGAACAAAAACGACCTAAAGTTCCAGTGAATCTTCTTGCACGGATGGGACGTTCCGCTACTGGAATCTGTTTCGAAGGCTGAAGGCAAGGTTGTCGACAGACGTAGATCAAAGAGAATGACCGGGGGTGGAGGAGTAGTGCAACTTGATGATGGCCAGTCATCTATATGGCCTACTTTCTCCCTTCCGCGAGTCCAGGGCATCCAACTGCGTTTCCAGTTTCGACACACCCGCAAAAGAACCACGGACTCGTGACGAGGCATGTTGCCATCGAGAACTGCCAGTGAAGTGGGCGGATATGGGGACAACGACAGAAGCGGACGCCGCCGCTACTATGTTGCTATTTTTTAAGCAAAGTCAACCCTTGCTAGATCTGGGCCTTCATGATGTCGATCGCAGCCCGCAAGACTGAACGTGCCACCATCGGGCACGGCCAGCGGAAGGAGCGGCAAAGCTCAGCTTCCCCACTAGTGGCGGCAGGCCACCAACGTGAAAATGGGCGTTCGGGGGCTGTCATACATCAGATGCATGATGTTTCTCGTATAGCCGACGCCGTCTCAGAGCTTTTCAGAGGGGTTCCAAATTTCCAATTGCAAAGGCCCGCTGCATCATGTAATCTCAGTATCGCTGAGTATGAAAAACACTCCGAATCATGTCGTCTCCGCGATAGGATCATGACGCAGACTGAAAGTTAGTAGGCAACAAAATCGCGTCTGCAACAGTACTCTCTCGTTGTTTCGCAGTCGCTTTTGCATGTCAAAACATATATGTAAATAAGGCAGTTGAAAAATGTCGACACGAGTGTGCTTACCGCCCCTGGATGGTTGGAAATGAAGAATGTTAATAGGTCATGTCGACCATGTTACTCGATTTGCGGGCATCGATGGCTATGTATCTACCACTCATATTTCTCGCAGTGTAAATGGTGTTATTTAGTGGGAACAGAATTGTATCCGTCTGTATATTCCCACGACTATGCCGTCGACAGGGTGTTTCAAAATCGCTCCTCGACCCCCACCAACATCTAGTCAAATGCCACTGCCCATTCCGAGCACCACAAGGCTCCGAACTTTTGAAGATAATGTAGACACTGTACACGCCGCAGTAGTTTTTCCCGATAGACGACGAATGGTGACATCCTCATTCGACAAGGCGCTTCGTCTGTGGGACTTGAGGACAGGCGCGATGTTGAAAAAGATGGAGGGGCACCGCGACAGGGTGCATGCAGTAGTGGTATCACTAAATGGGCAAATGATAGTAAGCAGTGATGGTTGTGGAGAGGTCATCGCCTGGCACGGAGAATCTGGAGAAAGTCTCATCAAAGCTATCAAAGCCCACCCCGAAAGTTGGATCCAGGGTTTAGACCTTTCTCCTGACGGAACAATGCTGGCCACTGGTTCATATGAGAGAACGGCAAAATTTTGGAGCACGACATCATGGCAGATGCAAGGAAATCCACTCTCATGTAGTGGGAAGCCCGCGGCCTTCGGTATTCCCCCTCTGGTGATTATGTTGCGATTGTCACATTTGGCGACATCGAAATATACGATTCAGCTACTAGGGAATGTGTAGCAAACTTCAAAGGTCACACTGCAGAGAATGTCTCTTCCTTGTGGACACCCGATGGCACACGACTCCTATCAGGAGGTGATCACCATGATCCGACCATACGGGAGTGGGATACATCGACCTGGAAGCAGGTCGGTGATCCCTGGACGGGCCACACTCACAATATCAATGCCATTGCCATTAATCCTGCTGGCACACTCATCGCTTCTGCATCTACTGACAAGCAGGTCCACCTCTGGCGCCTCTCAGATCGACGATCCATCGCCACCTTCCAGCACTCGGCCTGGCTGGCATGTGTCACTTTTTCCTTGGACGGCAAGTATATCCTCAGCGGAGGTGGTGATAACATGATCTCAGAGTGGGAAGTACCGAAGGACGCTAATTCAAAGGCAACTTTCCATCTTTGACTTGTGAAACACAAACCGAACATGTATCCAGATCCAACTCACTATGAATTCGACAACACGCGAGGCGTGCATAACTGGGAACTTGTCATTAGCTCAAGAACTACTCACGCAAGAGATCGAAACTGATGCGAACGATTATGCATCCTATGCTAACCGCTCATTTGTCATGGCGCGAAAACATGACTGGGACCACGCGCTTGATGATGCAATCAAGGCAAGTATGACAGCAATCCATCATGGCCCCTTACGATTCTAAATTTCATCGTGACATAGTCCATCAGCATTCAGCGCTCCTTGATAGGCTATATCTCCAAGGGTATTGCCCTCTGCGGAAAAGGGCTGATTCGGGACGCAAGGATAGCATTTGGTCTCGCATTCATGTTCACGAATGAAGATTCAACAGCCATTCATTTACTTCTCTTGATCAAGGCAGGTCAAATTTGTCTTGCATACTCCCTGCTTCATCACGTATCTCAGGCCATCGTATTGTTCAACACAGATCTACACGAGGAAGCAGTGCTGCTCGTAAAAGAGCTAGCTGCCGATTGTCCGAATGCCGATACTGTCGCATGTCGTGTCGTGGAAGTGAGTATCACGCGATAGGCTTAGGCATCAACACTAGTACTGATCACACATTAAGCATATCTATGTGTTCAGTCTGGGATCAATGCCTTGAATGGCGCGCATTATGATGAAGCTGCTGGGCACTTCACTGCCGCTGTCAAATCCTGCACTTTCACATCATCATGGCCTATTCATGCTATATATGAGGACTTCGTCATGGTATGTTAATATAATGGAATCGAAATACTTCACATTGCCAACTGCGTGCTTTGTCCAGCTCTTCGGGTGGGACCTCAGGTCCTTGTGGCTGACTTCACACCAGAAGCGGTGCCAGGCTTTCCTTTCGGCAAATAAGCATGAAGAAGCCCTCGAATCATACCTGTTCATGATGAACCCCATTCACCAAAGTACGAAGGCCAGCTGCCTCAATTGGTGCACTGGCAAGTTTTTTGTAATATTGCTCTGTGCTATTGTCTTCACTCCCATTTTTTATTTAGTGTTCGAGCAAGAATGTGGCGCCCTCTATTTTTCTAATGGAGATGGTGCCCTCGCTGCAAGTGATTACGACATTACTGACTTGTCCTCTGTGGCAGTCAACTTTGATTCTGCAAGCTACACGCTCTTCGCAAATCATAGTAAGGTAATGTTGGGGAAAATGCTATGGGAGGAGGCGCTTTTTGGTGCACAAAAGGTGCGATAACGTCTACATACGATTTCGTACCCAATACCCACCTTGGCAATACATAGGTCATCGATCTCAACCCTGAGTCTCATGTTGGATACCAGTTAAAGCATGCAGCACTTTGTGGTGCACGATGCTACGATAAAGCCATTGAGACTTTCAATATTATGTTGTCCAAGTTGGAAGATACTCCCGAAGCGCAGTTCCGAAGTAAGCCCCAAAATATTCACGGGTTGACGAACATGCTTATCTCGGCATATAGGGCTGCGTCAGCAATATGTCTCTCCATCCGATGCGGAAGACGCTATTCGAAGAATCATCTGGATCGAACTCGAAAATGCCCCACTGCGTTTACTTAACACCCACACGGGTCTCTTGTGCGGCCGAGGGGCACAGATTAATGCCTTCAAAATGAGCACAGAGTACCAACAACTTTTGTCATTCACGACGAAGCATGCAGACCTCCGAGTGGAGCGCATAACGGAAGTGGTGGCGATGTATTTCCGCCGTGTCCTGCTATCACGCAGGTGGGACGACACGGAGTTGCTGTTTCATGACATCCAGGACAAAGTCGTGTATGAGATGAATGCACTTGGCGGCCTCCCGAAATTGCAGTCCTTCTGTAAAACTGCTCGTCGTGCAGGTTATCTCTGGGCATGGATGGATACATGCTGCATTGACAAAAACAACAATTCCGAGCTCCAAGAATCCATCAACTCCATGTTCGTCTGGTACCGCCACTCAGCCCTTACCATCGTCTACCTGGGCGATGTTTCTCCTTCATCCAACGCTGGTGCACTGGCGAGGAGTGCCTGGAACAAGCGAGGTTGGACCTTTCAAGAATTCATCGCTCCCAAAATCGTTGTCTTTTATCGGAACGATTGGTCATTGTATCTCGACGATGGCTCTCCCAACCACAAAGAGTCCCCTGCAATCGTAGAGGAGTTAGAGTGTGCGACAGCCATAGATGCACGAGCCCTCGTCTCCTTCCGTCCAGGGATGAGGGGCGTTCGAGAAAAATTGCAATGGGCGTCGACACGCATCACCACGTTGCAGGAAGACATTGCATACTCATTGTTTGGCATCTTCAATGTCCACCTACCTGTAATTTACGGAGAGAAGAAGCAGAACGCACTCGGACGGCTTCTGCAAGAGATCGTAGCTCGGTCTGGCGATATCACTGCCCTCGACTGGGTTGGACAATCATCCGAGTTCAACAGCTGTCTTCCAGTCGACATTACCTCATACACAGCTCCACCATGCACCCTACCATCCTTATCCGAAGATCAGATTCAGACGATGGTCTCTTCGCTGCGAAGTGCCGTGTCTGTAGAGTTGGCTTCGAGCCTTTATACCCTGCTTGACAATACAAGCGCCCCTCGCTTCGCGAACTGCAGACTGCATCTGCCTTGCATCGCATTCCGTGTCACAGAGGTCAGACGGAGGCTTGGTCCAGCGCAAGAGACTAATTTCACGTATGGAGTCAAGGCAGACGGGCTTCATGACTTGTTGATCGACACGGAAGAGACGATGATTTAGTTCTCGCGAGCAAGGCCCACTTGGCAGACAGTCTTACTCGTCCGCCCGTGGAATCGATATCTCCTCGAGCTTCCTGTCTTTTCAGGACTGTCTGACTTTGGAGACGATACGGAGAGCGAGGATGGTTATTGGTCCGCGCCCGGGTCGCCGATAGACGAGTCGCGCCATTGTTCCCCGGTAGAAGAGGAGCTGGTCGATCTGGAATCTCACTCACGAGCGTTGCGGTTGATTGCCCGCCTTGGACAGCCTTTCAGCGCTTTGTTGCTAGCGCAGCAGCGCGGTGGAGAATACAAGAGGATCGCTTCGGATCACGATATCATTGCACAAGTCAAAGATATAGCTTCTGTCGACAGCATGATGGACGTCAGAACCCTAGAAATATTGTAGTTGTATGTACTTTTTCAAGAAGGTCAAAATTCTAAAATCTGTCTGTGGATATTCACCTTTCGCATATGTTATACTGCGGTGAAGTCTCCTCTGGTCTTCGTCATCTCTCCCTTTAACTTTTGTGATAGGTAATGCAATACAAGGCAGATACAGTCTGCAGTTCGAGAAACAAGGAGCGCACATATTGTCAAGTCGGGAATAAAATTTCGAAGATATTATGCTTATCATGATTCACCATCACAATGCATGTTCCGTGAATTTACGAATCTCCTGTAAAGTCCGATTATTTCTAATACTGACTTGCTAAATTAGCCAATGATCTACGTTGACATTTGATTGTACAAAAACGCATGATTAATATTGAAAGTATCGAGAGGTCGTTGTGGGGCCGACCAGTGAAATTATAAAGCAATGGCTAGTTCCAGCTAGTGCCATCTCATTCGATGCCCGCACTGCAGTGCAGCATGATCAACGGACCACGGCACGACTTGCGCATTTCCCTACCTGATATGGCCGTCCGACGGGAAGCCTTTCCCCAAAAATCACTAACACGGCGGTCAGGCCACTTTGAATATTCACTTACATAAAAATTTTGGGACTTACGCGCTATTCTTAGAGCCGCTTGACAGAAACCAGAAGCCTCTGCTTAAACTCTCAGACCCCAGATTACTAACATGCACTGGCATGACAAGGTCTTTTTTTGTGTCTGCGACCATGTCTATCTCGGAAGAAAGCCCTTTGTTGGATGCGCTGCACGTCCCTGACGCGTCTGGCGACTGCGACGTGTACGACCGATTCACCAAAGCTCAGAAAAACTTCATTATTTTTGTAGTGTCCTTCGCAGGGCTGCTTCCTAGTGCGTATAAGACAGATAAATTGATTCGACAGGGCTGACTTTATCTCTCTAGCGCTCGTGACTGGAACTTTTGTCCCTTCCATTCCTCAGATAGCTCATGACCTCGATTCAAAGGGTGCTGTTGTAAGGTATGTTTTCCAAATCCTGCAGCATGAACTAGATGGTGACCTTAAATCGGCCTGTCCTCAGCTTGGCTGTAAGCTTGTCAGTCTTTGCGAATGCTATTGGAGGTTTGGTATGGGCAGCATACTCCTCATTTTGTAAGTTTTCCATAGTTGTTGTGCTTGAATCTAAACTTCATTTTCGCCTGAAGATGGTCGCCGTCCGATGTACTTATGGGGTATGCCTATCCTATGCATAGGAAGCTTCGGTGTTGCAGCATCAATGTCTCTCAGAACCCTACTGTTCTGGCGGTTCGTTCAGGCATTTGGATGCGCTGGCGGAGTATCGGTAGGTGCGGCCGTTATTGGCGATATCTACAGGCCAGAGCAGCGAGGTACAGCCTTGGGTATCTTTTTTGGGGTACGTGTGTATTTTCTTAATGCTTGATCAGCATTCGGTGACTTATCATTTCTTGTGAAGGCTTCTCTTCTAGGTGTCGCACTGTCACCTATTATAGGAGGCACTGCAGCACATTACTGGTCCTGGCGCAACCTGCACTTCTCGCTTGGAATATGGGGCGTTATCGAGATGGTTCTGATCTACCTATCCTTTCCGGAAACAAGTCATCCGCAGTCGGGAGAGATTCGTAAACTGGCGGCACTGTCAAATCATCCGCAGTTGGGCGAGACTCGTAAACTGACATTACCATTCAACTTTGTGTTGATCAATCCTTTCAACAGTCTCTGGCTGCTCCGCAGTCCAAATATTATGGCCGTCGTTCGTTTTTGCTTTTATTCTGACTGTACACTGCCTAAAGTCGCGTTCTCAGACACTAGCAAACGCATCAGCGATGGTTACGGACTATGGTATGCTGAGAATGCTGGTGTCATCTCCCAGACCTATTTACCTATGCACTAGTTTTATTGGTCCCAATTGCCTACACCATCGTGAGTTTGTCATACTATTTAATCATGTGGTTAGCTAACATCTGATTCCAGGGTGCTCGATACCACATCTCTAACGAAGCACTGATTGGTGCATGCTTCCTCCCCAGTGGACTTGGAAACTTCAGTATGTACACATTCTGCCGTTCGAGTTTCTTAACATTCAATGTAATGTGCGCCCAAAGTTGCCTCACCGATTGCTGGGCGGTTGTCCGACACCATGATTTCCAAGTGGAAGGTGAAGCGCAATGGCATTTGGGTCCCCGAAGATCGGCTACGTGCAGTATTGGTAGGCGGACTCTTAGTCCCTCTATCTGTTGGTCTTTCGGGACTTGTTACCGCGTACATCGCTGGACCGTTGGGATTGGTATTGAATTTACTTTGTTTGTTTCTGAATGGCATTGGGGTGAGTCGTACACTGACATATATTGTTGTTGATTGCCAATCTTGTGTTTTATACAGGTAGACTTCGTTCTTACTCCGATCGGCTCGTACAATGTCGACGTGTTACAATCGCGCAGCGCAGAAGTAATTGCTGCAGTTACGTGAGTCGCACCCAAAGCCAGTGGTAGGCTCCATACTAACAAATACTGCAGAGCTTTCCGCGCGATCATTCTTGCACCAGTAACTGCAGCCGTACTTCCATCGATTGAAATGCTAGGCGTGGCAGGAACAAATGGCATAGCTACGGTGATTGCGCTTGTTGGATATGGGTGAGTACTGTTGTAGGATACTTGGAGTACCGCATCTCATACTGGTGTATAGGCTTATCGTTCTCACGATTCGTTATGGAGGTCGCATGAGAGCTTGGGTGGATGTTGGATATACACCCTTGTGAATCATTACCCAATAGACTTGATTGGTTACCATTTTATTTCCCTTGCATTAAATCTAAAAATGGGAGATGCGTATATTTGCCACTAGATAAAGGCCGAGCTTCGCCGGCAGCAACCTTGTCCCACAACTTACAAGTACTAGTGTTGTGTGCTATCATTTGGAAAATGCATCAAAGGTTAACTAATTGTACATCATCAGCGGTATCCTTTGGAAAGTAGCGAGTCAGGGTAACAATTGCGAGAAGCTGCAGAAAATTTGCTATCGGACGATATGCTACCTATGCGATGAGAATGAGTGCATTTCAATAAACAGGTTCTGACAAATGATTGAGACAGATATAACTTTCAGAAAGCACAACTTAAAGGGTTGGATTTACCGGTAGTCGGAAGATGCTTGGACACTATGACATTCGAGAGGTTCGTCCGATGAGGGGCCAACACCAAGTTTACATCATTTTAGTGAACCGGAAAGTTGAACAAGAATAACTGATAGTAAATATATTAAACAGTGAACAAGCTTGATGGAATCAACACCTACAGCGTATGAATGGTGTTTAAGTTTTCGGCAAGTAGTTCGATGGATGCCATATAAGCGAGTTGGCTGGCGTTATTTGCTAATAGTTATTAATTCTCACGGGGTCACAATGAGGGATCGCCGACTCACAATTATGGGCCTTGTAGTACAAGTACGAAGTTGATAGACCTCTCGGAGCCCTAGATCTCGGCCATTAAAATTTTAATGATCATGATCTATCTAACACCGGAACGTTTGATCCCGCAGAAGCAAATCGTGTGAACCCCGTGGGGTATCCAAAACGCTACTCCTTATATATGATTTGGAGCCGAGAAAAACGTTTTGTAAGATGGATGGGTTCAAGTTTGTGCCGGCGAGAAAGTCGTACTTGACCTGCGCACAAATTCGTTCGCACACGGACAGCTACAACAAATCTCTTGTTGTAATTCACGGTAGAAAACGTCCGAAGGTGAACGGAGCGCTTGTTCTCAGTAATACTCAGAAGTCTCCGAGGACTCAAAATAACATATTTGAAAAGCTGGAGCTTCAAGCATCAGTTGGCCACTCCATATCTAGAGGGGACACGGTGTCCCAGGTAGCAGAAAGTAAGTACAAGAAGTATCCCCCTCAACCGCCACCTCCATCGATCAACAAAACCGAAGACCCATACTGCCCCCACTGTCAAGACGTGGAGGAATCCGTTCACCACTTCCTACTAGAGTGTCCCCAATACCAAAGACAGCGACACACCTTCCAGAACGAACTCGGCCGCGACGCATCATCCATCCCTCTCCTCCTGACCAACGCTGAAGCAATAACGCACCTAGTCAAATATGTCAATGACACCCGACGGCTAAAATCCACATTCGGTGAAGTACCATCGTCCAAAAAACGCAAGAACTGGCCCACCTTGTAGCACCACAATGTAACGAATGAAACCCTGTAGCAACACCCAAACGTATCAACACATATACCCAAAATACACCACCATAATTCAACACATACACCCAATATAATCACAACCCTAACACCTCGACCACACGGAATTTCGACGCCTCAAACAAGAGAGGCGGAGCACGGAGAATAGATCATACCAGAACACTAACTATATCTTCTCCCAGACAACATACTCCACTAGATTCCTGTAAAATCCGCAATAGCGGACGAGAAAACGCGTTCCATCACCATCAGCTATATATCATCACAACCGCAGAACTAGAATCATATCATTTTCGTTGAAGGGCGCGTCTAAAACGGCCGGCAGGAACGGCGGACTGATGGGGGTACGCCTCACATCAGGGCATTCGCGACTTCAGAGATTAGAAGGGACACCGGGGGTCCCATAGATTAGAAAGTACTGTCCTACATAGGGTATCATCCTCAATGGACACAAATTGGATTTTTTTTAAAAAAAAAAGTACAAGAAGTTCTATTCTTCAAATCACTTCGGAACACTAAATACATAACGCGACGAGGCTAAATATTACAACGAGACACATAAATGTACATGCTACAAGAAGTTCTATCCTCCGAATCACTTCGGAGCACCAAATACATAGCGCCACGAAGCTAAATCATTTTATCACAACGAAACAAATAAATGCTGCATGCTCCCCGCACAGTAACGTGGTCGATCATTTGGATCGTTTTGTGCGTTACACATCTTCGTCAGTCGACGCATCTCCATTGGTCAACGCATTTCCACCAGCATGAAAAGCAATGGACGTCATGGCTGTTCCCCCGTCGGCCCTGGCCACGAGCTTAGCGTGAGGTTTTCGAACGCTAAGGATCAGACGTGGTCCCAGCACAAACATCTGCAACATCTGAGCAATTGCCCAAACGCCAAAGTAGATATCGCGTCCAATGAGTGATGAGTTCTGCAGAGAAATGATGAGAGTGGTCAACTGCAGATGCTAGTCACAGGTCGGCGCACCGTGATATTTGGAGATAGTGAGCCAAGTGTGAAGCAAGTCATAGTAGCAAAACTAGCAAATGTGGAACTTCAGTGAAAAAAGATAATAACATCCAAATAACCTAACTCACGCTAGAAAGTAAAACGTGTGACTCTCTATTAATATCCTGAAACAGTCCCCGATGGTCAATCCTGTCGGCGATTGACGGATGTGCTTTATAACGATCCAGACTGCAAGAAATAAAGCGAGGATCTCCCATACAGCAGTAGATATCACACTCTCGTAAGTCAGATACATCATGTATGTATCAATTTCGGTAATGCAGGTATGGTAGCCGGAAAGGACGGCCTCCTCTGGTAAATGTTCGTGAGTCTCTTGCACTCCAGACTTTTATCAGTAATGAAAACTTACGCCCTGAAACACCCAGGTTTGCAATTACCATCATAACTCCGGAGGCTATCGTGGAAGCCAGCAAGGCTACAACAAGAAAGATGAACAACTTTTTCGATCCCTGATACATGGCATTTATCCGAGCAGTCATGATGACTTGAATGATATTCCAGTCAAGTCGATGTCAATAGGGAGACCGCAGGTGAGCTCACCGCCCAACATGGCATTGACGATGACAGGGTTCCATGCCTGTATGTACCAAAGGATAGTGCCTGAAACCCAAGTTACTTGGTGGTGGAATAAATACTTCAAATGAACTCACAGCTGTTGAAGTCGTCACCTTGAAGACACAAGCCGACCGAGAATATCACTCACCCCTATGTAAGAGCGTAGTTAGTAGTTGCATGGGAATAACAGGCATCGGTGCAGGATACGCACTACATCGGTCATCCAGATATTAGGGAGAAACACTGCATGCCGCCAGTCAGAAGGAGCGAACGCATTTGAGGACACATACATAGGATGCTGACGCTGGTTGTGAGAGATGGTTTATTAGTACATTGCAGTGTTATGTAGATAGCCTTGCCACAAACGTACACATAATATAGTATCCCAAGGTAGCGCACCTAGCATATGTCGAAGTCAGCACAACATGCCAACCGCGCTCGTAGCAATAACGTACACAAATGTAAAGAACGGTCATGAAAGACCAACGTTGGCTCTACCCCGAGTCAACTGCATCACGCTATTTGGTTCTGATACAGGACTTTGCTCACCAAGATCAGTTCGAACTGTTAAAGCATTCTTAGTGAGATGCGCAGGTCATAATATGAACTTACTTCTTGTCCGAATGTTAATACTTGAATATTGTATACATATCAATGACCCCTCGGAACGTATTATCTCGCTCACCCCAGTCGTACACCACCGCAGTAGAACATGCAGCTGCGAAGCGATAGTCAAATATATTGGGATATCACCGCTGGCATCTCTACGAACCTAGAAAATAGTTGTAAAAACGACAAAAACTGATGAGCGGCCACCAAGCGGGATCATCTGAGACTATCGTCATATCGGGATGGGGCTTATGGAATGCGTGCGGATATACCGCCATCCATCGTTTTTATAGTGATTAGTTTGGGTGAGTGTGCAATACCCTATTACCACTCCACCACTATTCGGCTGCCAAGCCGTGACGCGAAACTAGGTCCCAGCACTGGTAGGGATCCACACGGGGTTAGACTCCACGGCACCCATACCTCCAGTAGTACCCGTGACCCGCGCGGGTTACCCTGATATTAATTAATTTACTGTCCGGCAGTGTAACGTAAGAACATCACCTTGTTATACAAGTACAAGGTCACTGAGTATTGGCTGTGCCCGAATAGAGCTGAATACGTTGAGACTCAGGAAGTGCCGCCTGCGTCGGCATAACTTAAAAACTTCCTTGACTAATTAACATGACTGGTAACAGCGAAGAAAAATAAATTTGAGTTCATTTGTTGCCTGGAGTCAAGTAACGAACAAATACAATTTTGAGAGAAGAGGCTGTAACTAGACCTTACTAAAGGATTGACTGAGATTAGCACAGATTGTAGATGAAGTGTCAACTTGAAAGATTCGATGAAATAGCGTGTATGAAACGGAATGTTGGATGAAACGGACTCAACAGTGTCTCCTGGGTCAGTAGTATCGTCCATCGACAATGAACAGTCAGAAGCTGCCCTTCCACCAGTAGATCCGTCAATGCTCAAAACAGACCAGTTCCGCGCATGTGACATTCATCTCGATCAAACCTGAGCCGGAAGAGTCAATCACCGCCACCACTTCGCATGATTATTCATGAAGAGAGGGCGGGACCGGAAAGTCGAAAGTCATCCAGACAATCACGGAATATTTTGCCTATAAAAGGATGAAATACATGCTGTTGAAAGCTGCGTATACGGGAGTTGCAGCATCTCTTATCGACGGGAAAACGACGCACACAATCACAATGATCTCGCAAAATGACTCGGTGAAGCCTATCAGTGACGAGGTTAGAGCTAGATTGCAACGGTTTTGGAAGCATTGTTCCTATCTCATCGTCGACAAAATTTCCATGATTGCAAAGATGGAAGCAGGAAAACCACCATCCAGCCGCTCGTTCGGAGGCATCGATGTCATTATCAGCGGCGACTTTCATTAATCCCCCCTGTCGCAACGGCACTCAGAGGCGATCCATTATCCCGTAAGTTTCACAAACAACTTGACGGAATCCCAGCTTGGAAGGACAATTTTTGAGGAGTTTACAACTGTCGTAATTCTGAAGGAAGACTTCCGCGTGGCTGATGACGTCTGGCGCAATTTTCTGCACCACCTTTGATATGGTCAAGTACAAGAGCACCATCAAAACGTTGCGTACCTTGGTGCTATCTAATTCGGACTGCCTTCTGACAGCCTTCACCACCGAACCCTGGAACTTGGCGGGCCTAGTGGCCGCGTGCTGCCGCAGTCCGGTTCTGAGCCTCGGGTTGAACCCGCACTTTTGAACCAGACTCATGGTCCGGTCATAGGTCCGGCGTGGCTTCCGGACCGAACCTCCAAACAGGTTCGGTGTTACCCAGAACCTGCTGAAACTGATGTACTGATGGCGCGCGCTCTGCAGGTGTCGCACGCAACAACTGTAACTTCGTTTCGATCTGCCGTCGCCTTCGATATCTGTTTGTGCAGGCAGGGCCAGGTGAAATTGACGCGGCCCTCGCCTGCCGCGGTCGTGATTGTATTAGCAGTCACAAATGCATGCGAGATAGCAGCTTGAGAAAAGGGAAGTTCCCACGCTTGCCATTGATCATGATCTATAACGCTGTAAGCTTCGCAGCTTTTGCATTTCGAGAATCGAGACCGTCATACAATGCTTCCTGCAGTCTTTATCATTACATACTACACAACTTTTCTCGTACTAAGGTAAAGGCCTGCCAGCCCTGAGAGCCTTTGCAACCTCGCTTTGAGCTTCGTCGCGAAGATACCGATCATAGATAACCTGAATCTTGTCTTCATCCTACATCAAAAACCAAGAAAGTTTGAGCAAGAGCAAAAATTTCGAGTTCAAAACACTTACGCTTGAGGTTTTGCTGATGCTCTCGCGCGTAGCCAAGCGCTCCGCATACTCGCTCCAACCGTCGCCTACTTGCGCTCTGTCATACCCCCGGTGTTCAGTAAGAATATACGCCCGAGCTACCCATGGCGCATTAGCGACATCGACCAAACCAAATTCTTCCCCAGTAAAATAGGGGCCCTTGACCTGCTGCGCGAGCTTTCTCTGCGCAACGTAGAGTTCCTGGCGTGCAGCGTCTTGCTGTTCTACGCTCTGTGCCTGGAGAAGACGATGCCAAGCTGGAATGATGTTCTTCGACGTGTGGTCGATCCACAGGCGCACATGTGCGCGCTCGAATGGATCAACGGGGAGGAGGTGAGGCTTATGGTTGGGGTAAGCCTCCTCAAGGAACTCGCACAGGACGAGCGACTCATATAGAGCTTTGCCCTGGTACTCGATTGCGGGGACGAGGCCCTTGGGATTGATATCTGCGCTCGTGTGATGAGTGCGTGACGTCATGCATAGATGTAGATAACGTACCAAGGAAATGCTTCTCCTTTTTGTATGGGTTGACTTCCTTGTATTGGTATAGAATGCCCTTTTCCTGTAAGGTAATCCAGACACGCTGGTTGAAAGGACAGAACTGGACGAGACGCAAATTTGCATGTGAGCGCTCAACGGGAATGATGGAGTGGAGAAACTCACCCATCCAGAGTAGAACACCAAATCTTGCTTCGCTTGGTGTTCTGCTACTGTTTCAGCAGCATTTCCTGTTGCGGTGGGATGGATGTTCTCGTCTGGGATAGCCATATCAGTGTCACTGAATGAGGGAAACTGTGCTCAAAATTAGCCTCGTCAGGGGGGTATAAGTACTCTGTAAGCTATAACGTCAGATGACGACTCTTCTCGCGACGGTACAGCCACCGCTGCCTCTTATATGCGAAAATTGAAATAGGATACGTGGCTCTCGGCATTATGATCATAATCATGGTAGTACCAGTATCGTACTCGCGCCATCTTGCTGAGGAATTGCAACCGCACTATCACCTGCGTTCTGTACCCTCGCAGTGTTCCTATCAGCACGTACATCAACCACCCTTACCGCATCTCCTTCCACGTCAACTTCCGTGCTCGGCATGCCAACACCTTGTGAAGGCAGAACAGAGCGTCGTACATCCATAATCTTGATACGTGGAATCTTGACATGACCACATTCGATCGGGATCAAATTCCACGAGAGCTTCTCCTCAGAACCCGGTAAAAGGATCGGAAGGCGACCGTTCCGCAAGCCAGCCACGATAAACGCATCAGAGGGATCGAGATCAAGCGTAACAGCGACATTGGCGGAGCGGGAGGAGTGCCGATTGCGAACTGTTAAGTGTATGGGCGTCGTCACATGGAGCTTTGCAAAGCTAGGGACGTCGAGAAGGGCGATTAACTCGTCCTGCGGAATCGTGAGCGTCGGAAGTGCAAACCGCGTGATCGACCGTCTTCCATGACCTCCGTCAGGAAGTATCCTGTCGTGTATATCTAAGCATCATCATCAATATGTCGCAATTATACAAAATTACCTTCGCCAGACAACTTCATAGTCGCCAGGACCAGTGATTTTATCTTCGCCCAAAACCTGCTCCTCCCGTGGATTAAGTGATATCCTACTCACGTTGCAGAACTCATCGCCAGGGAGGTATTCTGACACAATCATCTAGCCAAATCATATGGCAAGAGGAGAAACTCACCATCTGGAAACATATCGTCGCTGCTTTCATCTGACGAGCAGTCGAGTACCTTTGCAAGCGGATTATCCTTGTTTAAGGGATTAATTACCAAAGTAGTGTTGCAAAATTCGTTCCACCCACCTGGCGATGTAGCTTCAAGCTCTCAACCACCAAGCCACAAAGGGCTGAACACTCTATCCTTGTCGTGACCACAGCCACCCCGCCATGGGAGTCATCCCAAAAGTCGTCTTCAATTGTAGACAGATCCGCCAAAGCAGGCATAGCGTTCTTGCTTCTCCTGTACGCCACGTCACACGTGACCGTCAAAGCTTCGGATGTCGGAATAACGATAGTTTGCAACTTCTCGAAGGAATCGATAGCCGCGTGCTCACTCAAGGAACTCGAGCTGCGGGGCTCTGCGTCATCGTCGTCGCCTTCACTCGTGGAACCGGGCTCGACTGAAGTAGATTGAATAGATATGTCTAACATGCGATCACCAGGAGCACCGCTTCCCACGAGGTAAAGAGTTTTGGTGGCCGACACGCCCGGGGCGATAGTGCCGAGTCGAATACCTTTGATCAATCCGGATGAACGCTGGTCGTCAAAGATGATGTACTGAGCTTTTGAAAAAGGGACATTAGTGTTGCAGGTCAGCGAGAAAATAAACTATCAAACCTGCTTGATCCACTTCCGTCGGCTGCAACAAGACGTCAACAACAATATCCAGATGTCGCTCATCAATATTTGTGATATCGATGACGATGGGGTATTCTTCATCGAGTAGTGCCGGTGCTTGATGAGATAATGAGACAGCGAGCTCGTGAGGACGATGTCGAACACTGGATAAAAACAGTTGTTCACGATATCCATTGTGCTCATTGGGAGCAACTTACACAACACTAGAATAGTCGTTTCTCCCAAGCTGAAGAAATCGGATGGGCTGCAGTGAAGTCAACCAGAGTGGCACAAGTGTAGATATGTCATGAGAGACACATGGCTCGTGTGGCATTTCGATGGTCCAGCCGTTTTGTGCAAGTACCACAGTAATGCTCACGACCTAGACGGACGTATAAACTGTTTGTCACACTTTGTTAAAATGACACCCACGGTAAGCATTCCAGGAGCTTCAGAAGATATACTTCCGGAGACCACAAGTCGTTCGCCTGGCCCCCACCGAAGATCAGCGCAAATTTCCTCCGGTTCTTCACCTTCACCTTCATCTTCTGGCACTACCTGTCCAATTTTCACCAGCCGGACAGCCCTATCTCCCACTTGGCCGTCCATGGGGGGCGAATGTCGGAGTACCACAGGGTAATAACCATCGGAGAACGTAATAGTCACAGAGTCTATCGGAAGAGCGGAGAGATCCATGTTCGTTGGTGTAGCAAGGGATAGTTGAAATCCGGCCTCTTCACTGACCCGTACCTCGGACGTCCAAAAGACCAGCATGATGTCCACTCCATGCCAATCAGTAAAGATAACATGAGAACATGCCTCCATCAACTTACATAACGGATCAGATTCTTTGAGGTCAACAACGAGTGGCTTCCCTGCTGATACAGGAACCGAACTCTACATGAACCGGTTCAATTTTAATCGCCTCGAAGACAAGGCAGGGTGCCTCACCTCGAGTATCGCCAATAGGTCCTCCTGTAGAGTTCTCGACTCGTCAACATCTTGCGCTGAACGACATCATCACACCGTGCGACCACCTTCAAAACATTATACGTTACTTACCATACCCAATCATCTCCACGAGGAGCGTCGCCATAAGTTCCACGTCGCCGAGCTTCTGCGCACAGGCATACCACGTTGACAAAAGCGGTCTGAGCATGTGTTTCCATTTCTCCCTTCGGTACGTCTTTGCTATCCGCTCGAAGAACCTACACACCACCATCTAGTTTGTTTCTCGTACGATAAAGATGAAGATGCATACCGTATTGCGACGTCAAACTTCTCAGATTCGTAGTATGTATGCGCGATGCGGTAAACTATCCAGAGCGTCAAGCGCCCTTGACTCGTGGTGGAGCTATGCTTCTTGAAGAGTTCGTAGGATTTGGTGTAGAGCTGAGCCAAAAAAAATCGTCATCATTGTTTAACTGCATCACAAGTCAAACAGAGCACAGACCTCGAGGATTAATGTTAGATGGTCGACTTTCTTCTCGTTTGCGTGTCCTGGGGCCGCATTTGCCCCTTGCAAGATACCCTTCTTAGGGTGAGATATGATTGAGGGATCGATGGATCGAGACGCCAAACATACCTCGTTGGCCAAGAACCTCTCCCTGCGTGCTTCCGTGCATCGGGCGGCCATGTAGTAGTAATGTCCTGGATGCTGCAAGGCGTGGCTAGGATTCAACCCTAACGCTCGAACGGCGTCTAATTCCACGGGCGTGCCTGAAGATGTCACACTAGCCGTAAGCAAAGAAGGTGAATTTGTGGGGAATGTCAGCGAAGAGTTCGATCCTTGTTCTAGAAGCTCTGCGAGGACGCGGTGTCTGGAAGACATAATAAGAAATTCGTTGGATGTGTCTGAATATGAGGGTCGTACTGTCTCGCCATCCAACTCCAATACTCAAATGTCTCCTCGCCTATGCCCCATCCCCGTGAAAAATCTGCGAACCGGCGCATGTGGGAATTGTGATGTGAAAGTGCAAGCGAGTGCTCGTGATTGTACAGGTATAGTTTAGTTATCTGTCGGTCCAGTGTTAAGAGTGATCATACAAGGTGCATACATTCGCACCTTCACATTTATGGCGTCCGCAAGGACTTTGGCCTCTGCCCAGCGCTTGGTTCGAGGGGGAAGGATGGCAGTCGATCCGAACATAATCATGAGCGTCGCGTACGCATCCTGATAGTGTCTGACAAACTTAGTTTTCCAATCTTTTTAGCAGCGAAAACGTGACTGACTTGAGCGCAACCTCGTCTTCACCCCTGAACTCTGCAAAACATGCCATCTTGTATTCATACCGCACGGTCCACCCTTCGGGACGTAGTGGGCGGGTGCTCGCAACGCCCATGGAAACAAGAGGTGGGGGGTTGTACGATGAAACAGATTGAGAGTGCCGATTGCGCTTACGCCTGACACGCTTGGAGTGTGAGGTATAGTATTCAAGTGCAGGTTCGTACAGGGCATCTTGCAAACTAGGACATCATGTAGCGCAGTTGTAGAAAAGAATTAGAGTGCCCTTACCTGCGTGCAAAATCATTCAATTCAGATGTACTAACTGGACTGAGGACAAATAAGGCTGCACGGGAGTCAAGCCCGCTCTGTCTTCTGATGAAGGTGAGACGGCTATCTAATGACGGGTCATCTATTACGCGGTTAGAAACCCATTTAACTATAACAAATGGACGATATACCGAGCATCCTCCTAGTTGCAAGTAGCACGACAGTCAATTTGATACCGCGTTCATTGGTCGTCTTCTTTCGGGCTGCAACCTCAGCGCTGAGATCATTATCTCTTCTTCGTTCCTCCTCTGTTTTATCGCGTTCATGTTCTGGGTCTGGTGGGTCCAACGGAGATCGAGCGTGTACCGCGGGTGCCTCAAACAATCTGAGAAATAGAACAAAGACGCTCGGCACTAGCGCAGTGTGTTTCCGTATCCATATGGGCGCAATCAGGCCGTCGGGATACAGGGGTGACGAAGGTGTTAAGGGTGAAAGTGGTGAATGGGCAGATGCATATGCAAGGTCCTCTGGCGGAACGAGCTTGCGAGGAGGGAATCGGACGTCTTTCCCCACAAGGATCATTTGAAACGCTCTTGTGCGCTCTGGTGCCCATATCGCGACTTTGTGCTGCGACTGGAGGGCATCTCGGAGGCGCGCAACGAGGCTCGCGAAAGGATCCTGGGTCTTGGTAGGTGCAGGCGGGGGGGATGGGGTTTGACCTGGCGTTTGTGGAGCACTTGGAGCGGAGGCAGACGATTCAGGTGGTTGGTCAAGGCCTGCAACGAACATTACCGGAGCGAGCTGGACCAAGAGCTCAGCTGGGTAGGAATTCATTCTGGCAATTCCTGATGATGAACTTCACTAAACCGATACTGAGATGGCAGTTTAACAGTTTCCAAGGCAAGAAACCTATAGAAAACAAACAAATATCATCGAACTGCCCACCGTAAACTACCGAAGAGTCACTCGAGTGCCTCCAAAGTATTGGAAGACTTACTTATATATACCACGTCCACGAAGTAAGATCTAGTAGTCGTGGGAACTATTGAATTTGAGGTTCTCGGAGCGCCGCAGACTTTGTACCTTCTCCTATATGTTGTGCGCCGAACATCAGCTGGCCCACGGACCAACCTTTTCTGTCACTGGGATGTGAAATGGTCAAGTTTGCACCGTACCACCAGTGGCTAGTGACGTCAGGCAGCGTCACTGCTATATGAAATGCGACGATTATAAGAAGAGTCCTGGTTCATCTTTATCATTCACCGAACTTCATTCCAACCACCAACAAAACATATTTGACCAACTGCATTAAAATCCACTGAGATGGCTAAAGGCTGTACTTGCATCAGTGACTGCGGGTAAGTGCTCACTCGCAAAACCTTTTATCATAGTTTCAAACACGTCCATAGCGCATGTGGCCCTTCAGGCACTGGCTGTACTTGCCCCAAGAATACTTGCGACTGTGACAATTGTGCCAACAAGCAACAATCTTCGCAGGTACATAGTTAATCGCACTTCTGATTCGCCATGGTCCTCATCATATCAGTGCGATTGCAAAGGTGCAGGTGACAGCTGCAACTGTACCAATTGTCCACAGCAAGCATGCAGCTGCGCAACGAAGTAGTCGTCTTGAGGATCTGATAGATTCATCAGAAGATGCCGCCGAGTATTCAGCCCCTTTTATTATGTGACCAAACAGTTTCTGTATCAGCGCCGCATAGTGTTGTACTTCTATGTAAATCAATAGTTCTTTAGGTCTGCCTCTTCGCGACGTTGTCCGACATTGTCTCCTGCAACACAAAGAAAATACAAGAAACCTCAATGCACGTGACTCTCACGCGCGCACATCGAGCGCGTACCTGCTATTTTCGGATGAAGGTAACATCTTCTCTTGCCAATGAGCGTTTTCGTATAAGAAGCGCCTGGCCGAGTCGTGATTTTACCATTCCCTCTCAGTCCCTCGTATCTCCCGGCTTATTGACTAGGCCTCCATCTAGATCTCGTTCACTCATTAAGTATCATTTCTCGCTGCCGCTCTTCAAACACAATTATCAACCCCATCACATATACCTCAATCCATCTTATACCCAACCAACATGTCCTCAGTGACCCTCCGCATTATGTCCCTCTGGGTTATCCTCTTTTCAATATCTGCAATGGGTATGCATATCTTTCCCAGCTCGGTACCTTACAGGGCTTGACTTTGCCGGTAGTTGCAGCATCACCCGCACCAATAGATCCCGGGCTTGCATCGGTCATCACGAGCAATATGAATCTGAATTGTGGTGAGAGCTGTCAGACCGCTAAGGGCACCAAACAACTGGTAATGTTCACTATTAAACGTGATGCATGTGTCTTCTAATTTGTGTACCTGACAGAATACGAATTTTGCCTTGACGTCTGCATCGAGCTCAAATTCATTCGTGCTTGGAGCTATACTGCTAGCTTGTGGCGTTTTGGTAGGATCATGAGAGTATATCGTTACGAAGCACCTTCTAGGTCGGACCTTGACACTTTGTACTTACTAGAACAGTTGATGTAGAAGTAAACATCAGTGTTGTTTGTAATGATAGTGTGTAATAGCACGGACAAGAGACATTGATGGGACTCCACTGATGCTATGTATCATGATTGGCACGAGAACCCATATGCGAGATATTGGTTTTCAAATCCAATTCGGCACCGAATCAGTACTACGGCAAAACCATGCACGAGCAAAGTTATTCTCAGTCTGCGATTGAACAACAGATGTAAGAGAAAGGGACTGCATAGCAGACTAGCAAGTATAAAAGCGTTCAATATCAGTCTTCGATCAAAGGAATCAGTGAAGCTAGTCGCAAGGGAAGGGGAATCAAAGAATGTCGTCGAGACGGATAATGGAAAGAAAGCGTGGAGGTGTGACTGTATCAAAGTTCAGTTGACACATCTGTGTGCCTCCGGAAAGCCATCGAAATCATATCCGCTTCTGCATCAGAGTTGTCCACGAGCTTGGCGTGATATTGTCGAACACTAAGGATGAGGCGTGGTCCCAGCACAAACATCTGCATGACCGAAAGAATTTGACGAACACCGTCATAAATCTGAGTTCCCACAGAAAGTGAGTTCTATAAAAGTAATAAGTCGTAGTCACATGCATATGTTAATGATATGTTGGCGTACCGCCGAGAGCTGCGGAGACAAAAAACCGAGATCGAAGCAAGAAACGACAGCAAAGCTAGCACGTACGGAACTTTAGCGGAAGTTAAACCATATTGAATTAAGTGTTCACCTTGCAAAGTAGACAACGTGAGTCTGTATTAATGCTGTAAAACAGTTCCCAATCGTCCATCCCCTCAACGGTCGTTGCAGTTCACGGAAGTTATAGTAGTAATCCAGGTTGCAAGACACAGGGCGAGGACTTCCCATACAGTGTAGAGTATCCATGTCATGGAAGGCAAAATTAGGGCGTCTGCGTCTTTGTCATAGGGAATGCACTGATAGGTGCCAGAGAGGATGAGCTCTTCTGATATTCATCTGACCAGCATAATACGCTCGAGCCCTTCGACTATAATATAATTTAAAGCTTACTCGCTTTGCAATTGTATGCCTGTTTATCATTGCAGTCATCACTCCACATGCAATGGTGACAGCTGTGAAAATTACAACGAGAAAGACAAGCATGTTTCTGGATCGCTGATACATGGCATATAACCGAGTTATCATGATCGCTTGCATAATGTATCAGCCATGTCAATATTGCAGAGGTATTGTAGTTGAGTAGCTCACCACCTACTAATGTCGCTATACTTTAACTCTGACATCCACTGGGATGCCTCTTGCAAGTTTAGATTTGGAGGGTATCAAAAACGTGATTAGATAAATAGATATATTTAGGAAAAGGATATTTATATCCGTCTACAGGACTCGTGACCCACTCACGAATCCACGATCGATTCACTGATGATGCATCGATGAGCCTGGGCCACGATAGGTGAATGATGCGGGACTCTTATCTTACTTTGTTTCAACTACTAGCTATTCACAATGAGAAAAGGCAATTCGTCGAGGAATTCGACACAACAAACCCACACGTCTAGTGAAGGAACAGCTCGTGAAAGTTCGGTACGTGGTTTTTGAGGGTCACTTAATTCACTCCACTCCAGACACTGACATCGACGCATCCTTTATCTAGAACCGACCCCGTAGCAGAGTCGGTCGGTTGCTGGAGAAGGTTAAAGACGGTGCGAATAAGTTAAGGATCTCGGTGAGTCCACGAGCACGTGTATTGATTGTCCTGGAATACGACTAAGATTGCAACAAGCGCTCGAAGAATTCCCGTAGCCGTAGCCTTGCTCCCCCGGATATCGAGGTAGGTCCTCAAACTTGACCTTCAGTCTCTGTGCTCTCTCTAAATTTTGGTGGTCGCGCAGGTTCAGGCTGCTCCATCTGGTGTAGAAGTGGAGGCTGATACCCAATCGGCACTTCGGGATGCACACGGGGCTGCAAAACGCATCCATCCACTCTCGGGACCTGTGATGTCTGTTGGCCAAGACGCACAAGCGGATCTCGATGCTGCCGGTGTCCAGGACGCATATCTCAAACCACTCAAGATATTCGACGATATCATCGGGAAGATCGCAGATGTATGGACCCTCCTTTCGCTCGGAACCGAACTAATTCTGTTCCACAGGTACATCCATATTCAAAGATGGCACTGGGCGTGTTGTCTTGTGCAGCTAAAGTATGCCTTCTCTCTCTCTTCCTATCTCCCACCGCTGATCAATCATTTGTGCAGATTATTCTAGCTCAAGTAGATCGCGATGCAGCGGTACTCAACCTTCTCAAGAAGTTGTGTCAAGTTTACGACTTTATGACACAAGATCAGATGCTTGGCCAAATCTCGTCGATGCGCATTATCCTCGGACAGATCTCTCAGCAGACCCTTGAATGTGCTCAATTTATCAAAAATTATTCGGAGACCAAGAACTTCTGTGAGTCTCAACAAGCTGTTACGCTTTGCATTGTCTCAAGTTTCTACCGTTATCGCAGGGAAGAGACTCGGAAAGAACGTCATCTCGGAAACAGAAGATACGATCCAACAATACAGCAATGTGTTGGATATGCTCATGCATAACTTTCGGGACCAAGTTGCTCGCGACGTAGCCATACATGTCCACCGTACGGGTAAGGGTTCGGACGTGCTTGTGACTTGACATATATTCATACCTTTTCAGGAGAAATACTGGACCTCAGCGGTATGACTTATGCCGCAGGCGCGGGCTTAGATACAAGAAAACAATGCCTCCAAGGGACGCGCACGGAAATCCTTTCCCAGATTACGGAATGGGTCAACAGCACTGGGGACAATGTTCCACGTGTGCTGTGGCTATCTGGCCCTGCAGGAAAGGGGAAATCGGCCATCGGCCACACCATTGCTAAGTGGTTCAACGACGTGGGAGGGCTTGGTTCGTGCTACTGTTTTGACCACCAGCGAGAAGCAGATCGTCGCCATGAAAAGATATTTTCCACAATCGCGCGCGACTTGGCTGACCGTGATCCGGAGATGAGGCGGGCATTAGCAGATACAGTTCAGACTGCGAATTCGCTCAAGAGCACAGTGGATATCACCCAGCAGTGGCAGAAACTTCTTATCGAACCACTGGGGAAGTCATCTGGGTCAACTATGGGACCCATCGTGATCATGATCGATGCACTGGACGAGAGCGGTGGAGTAGAGACGAGGCGAGACCTCCTCCGTATTCTAGCTGGCAAACATCAAAACCCTGCTTTTCCCAAAATCACAGACCTCCAAGACAACTTCCGCTTCATCGTCACCTCTCGCCCGCTTGGCGACATCAATGCCGAGTTTCGTGGTGTCCAGCATATTCGACAGATGTCCATGGATGATATTCCACCAGCAGTCGCAGAGCGCGATATCCGTGCTTACATATCCAAGGAGTTGGAAGGTCTGGATTTTCAGGACAGAGAGTTTGCAGTCCTTGCTGAGAAAGCTGATGGACTTTTCGAGTGGGCGCGTCTCGCCTGCGGATACATCAAAGAACCCCATCCTGGGATATCTCCGATTGAATGCTACGAAGCTGTGGTATCACGCGATCCGGCTGAGAGAAGCATGCTGTTGCACGACATGTATCGCCTCATTTTAACAGATGTCATGTACAGGAATACATCTACCAATGCCCAGCATTCGCAGAAACTGCGTTCGACGACGCTAGCAAGATTTCACTCAGTGATGGGACAAATACTAGGGACAGCTGAACCCCTTCCTTTAGCTTCCCTGAACGCCATGAGGCACTATTTTCCAAAGCGAGAGGACAATTTCGACGTGGAGCTTGTGGTAAAAAGCATGGGTTCCCTCCTCAGCGGCACCACCAACCCAGATTCGCCAATCCGACCACTTCACGTATCCTTTCATGATTTCTTGACGGACAAACCATCCAGCGGAGAGTTTTTCATCGACCTGCCAAGGGCGCAATGCGACCTTGCATTCGCGTCACTTCGAGTGATGGAACACAGTCTTCGATTCAATATCTGCGATTTAAAGTCGTCGTATTTGCCTGATTGCGAAGATCCCGGGCTGCAAGAACGAGTCCAAAAATGCATCCCCCCACATCTGTCATATTCCTCTCGATTTTGGACGTCGCACGTACGAAACACAGCCTTCGACAAGGAGCTCGCGAAAGAGGTGAAATTGTTGTTCGACCACGAGCGGCTGTTTTTCTGGCTCGAGTTACTCGCCCTGATCAGTGCGCTCAGCGGTGCAGTTGGTGCCCTTCCGCCCGTTTCCCAGTGGCTAAAGGTGAGCACACCGCTACCAGGTGTCAGATAAAGCGCTCATGCACAACCACAGGGCCATCCCAAATTCAAAGATGTCTCATCGACTGCAATGGACGTACAGAGGTTCATTCAAGTCTTCGGCGGCATCATTTTACATAGCACGCCACATCTGTATGTATCAGCACTCCCATTCTCGCCTGCCAACTCTCCGCTATCGAAAAAGTTTTCTGCACAGTTTCCGAATACTCTTCGTGTGACATGCGGACGTGATATGAACTGGCCGGCTGTTCAGACCGTGCTCAGGGGGCACACTGATTCAGTTTTCTCGGTCTCATTTTCGCCGGACGGCACTCGCATCGTCACTGGTTCAAGGGATAAGACTGTTCGGCTGTGGGATGCAACAACGGGGAAGCTAGTCGGTGAGCCCTTGCAGGGGCACACTCATTTCGTTAACTCGGTCTCGTTCTCGCCGGACGGTACTCGCATCGTCACTAGTTCAAGGGATCACACTGTTCGGTTGTGGGATGCAGTGACGAGGAAGCCAGTCGGTGAGCCCTTGCGGGGGCACACTAATTATGTCAACTCGGTCTCGTTCTCGCCGGACGGCACTCGCATCATTACCGGTTCGGAGGATCACACTGTTCGCCTGTGGGATGCAGTGACGGGGAAGCCAGTCGGTGAGCCCTTGCGGGGGCACACTGATTCAGTTAGCTCGGTCTCGTTTCTCGCGGACGGCACTCGCATCGTCACTGGTTCTTGGGATCACACAGTTCGGCTGTGGGATGCAGTGACGGGGAAGCCAGTCGGTGAGCCTTTGCGGGGGCACACTGATCCAGTTAGCTCGGTCTCGTTCTCGCCGGACGGCACTCGCATCGTCACTGGTTCTTTGGATCACACTGTTCAGCTGTGGGATGTGGTGACGGGGGAGCCAGTCGGTGAGCCCTTGCGGGGGCACACTGATTCAGTTCTCTCGGTCTCGTTCTCGCCGGACGGCACTCGCATCGTCACTGGTTCAAGGGATCACACTGTTCGACTTTGGGATGCAATGACGAGGAAGCCAGTCGGTGAGCCCTTGCGGGGGCACACTAATTATGTCAACTCGGTCTCGTTCTCGCCGGACGGCGCTCGCATCATTACCGGTTCGGAGGATCACACTGTTCGCCTGTGGGATGCAGTGACGAGGGAAGCCAGTCGGTGAGCCCTTGCGGGGGCACACTGATTCAGTTAGCTCGGTCTCGTTTTCGCCGGACGGCACACGCATCGTCACTGGTTCTTGGGATCACACAGTTCGGCTGTGGGATGCAGTGACGGGGGAGCCAGTCGGTGAGCCCTTGCGGGGGCATACTGATTCAGTTAGCTCGGTCTCGTTCTCGCCGGACGGCACTCACATCATTACCGGTTCGGAGGATCACACTGTTCGCCTGTGGGATGTAGTGACGGGAAAGCCAGTCGGTGAGCCCTTGCGGGGGCACACTGATTCAGTTAGCTCGGTCTCGTTTTCGCCGGACGGCACTCGCATCGTCACTGGTTCTTGGGATCACACTGTTCGGCTGTGGGATGCAGTGACGAGGAAGCCAGTCGGTGAGCCCTTGCGGGGGCACGCTGATTCAGTTAACTCGGTCTCGTTCTCGCCGGACGGCGCTCGTATCGTCACTGGTTCAAGGGATCTCACTGTTCGGCTGTGGGATGCAATGGCGGGGAAGCCAGTCGGTGAGCCCTTGCGGGGGCACACTGAATCAGTTAGCTCGGCCTCGTTCTCGCCGGACGGCACTCGCATCGTCACCGGTTCTTGGGATAACACTATTCAGCTGTGGGATGCATTGACGAGGAAGCCAGTTGGTGAGCCCCTGCAGGGACACACTCATATAGTTAGCTCGGCCTCGTTCTCGCCGGATGGCACTCGCATCGTTACAGGTTCAAGGGACAAGAGTGTTCGGCTGTGGGATGCAGTGACGGGGAAGCCAGTCGGTGAGCCCTTGCGGGGGCACACTGAATCAGTTAACTCGGTCTCGTTCTCGCCGGACGGCACTCGCATTGTCACTGGTTCCTCGGATAACACTATTCGGCTGTGGGATACAATGATGAGGCAGCCGTCGCCACAGCGCACCGAGTCAGACCATTCTGCATTCTCACATGAACATCGCATGATCGGAGCCACCACTACCATGATATTGCACACTTGGAACAATCACTTTATTTCCTTCTCGTCCGACTCTATTCATGCGCTGCCCAATACTTCTGAGTTAATGGAGGGAGCATCTCATGACGACTGCAGTTCGACCCCCTTTTTCCTGGATAGTGACAGTGGATGGATAGTAGGGCCCAGACATCGGCTGTTATTCTGGGTACCACCCGCTTCTCGACACCCATTTTACAGCCCTGGGACTGTATTAGTGATACCCAGAGGAGGTCCTGAGCTTGATTTGAGCCGGATGGCACATGGACAACACTGGCAAAAGTGCCGAGAGGAGTGAGTCTCTTCAAAACCCTTTCCGTTCCTCGCACTTACTAAAAATCAACGCTTGCAGACCTTAGTACCAACGATGATCGCAGCAATGGATCCAATTCAGACACAATTTAAATGTGACCGAGTGCACAGTGGATCATACTTACGTATTTTATTCTGTACTCAGCACCTAGTCCGAGTTGTCCAAGCGAACGACTTGAGCTGACTGGTATAGCATTCATGATGTTCATGCTAGTTTGTGAGAGCACGTAATGACGGACAATGCGGTTGCGAGTGCGCAATGGATTGTGTCGAAGTGTGTTGCATCGGTGCTTCCTCTTAGCGGACTGTCTATGCGCACGCCATTCTATACGGACTCGATCATAAAACCCTGAAGACGAGTCGAAAGGTTCGTAGTTTGGTCGGTTTCTTTGTCGTCTCGCATCGGTCCTAGACTCACGAAACTCATTCGTCTACGATAAGGATTACCCCCAATCTGTAAAATTTCCCCATCGATGGGTCATAGATAGTGCACGGATCATGGAACACCGTTCCGCACGATTTATTCGCCCCCATTGAAAAAAATGCATAAGGAAAGACTTTCTAAGTGGAACTAGTATGGTGCGCGGCGCCTAGTCACCGCTACTTTTGGACAGCGGCCAAATTGGTCGACGAAAAACTCCACAACATCATGCGCACATGTTTAAGCTTTCATTAAGCTACCTTGAGCTTAGAGTAATTTCATGTAACAAATAACAAATATAACTTAAATCCGTCAGACGCATTCCTGAGGCAGTCGCCCGTCTGCTTGACCAGCGTTTATTACCATATATAATAGTTCCCACGCCACCCGACCAATTCTTAGACGCAGGAAATTTATATCTCCCAGCCTCATATGGAAAATCGGTCTGGTAGATCAACTCTGATGCTTATTGTGTTTCTGTGAGAGGAATAAGGATTTGAAACATGTCTGCATGTGTGATAAATTTTGTACAAAAGTAGCGGTGACTAGGCTGCGCGCACTGTAGAAGTACAAGTGGTAGGGGTAACGGCAGCCTAACGAGAGCTTTCGCAGGCTCGAAACCGCTGTCAGTCCACTTTACTAGCCCTTCCCTCCCCATGTTAACAGCGCCCCACCCTAGGGGACGGTGGACTGCAAGAAGGTGCGGAAAGGGTGGTCAGCCTGAGTCTAGGGTCACTCCGCGTAGACTAAATCTATGCCGCCTCGTTCCTCGGCGGCTTAGAAACCCAACTGGCTGAATAGAAGGACATTGTTGTTGCGGTCATCTGTGGTCCGAGTCGTTCTTGAAGTTCCCGTTGCACCGAGTACAAACTAGTATACAGTTCAAAGTGGGCTAAAATTTTGAGAAATGGGGTGGGACGTTGAAATACGTAGCCCATTGCATTGCAAGTGTTCACTGTACAGTACAGTATATAATCATGATATCCACGACGAAGGCGGTGAGAACGCCGACAACACCATAAAAACGATGCGCGTAAGGATGATGTGAGCTGTCATGATCACGGTGAGTCATAATTTAAAAACAGCTGGAGAGCCAGGAGAGGCCCTTTTCACATGCGCAGGCTCACGATCCGCTCCTCGGAATGTACCGTACCGTACGTGCAACATGTTTTGCGAAATTTCTGTTCATCCACCATGGCAAATGCAATACTACTAAGTAAATATATCATATAGATATCATCTAGCTATTCCATGTCCCAGTCTACTTCTGTCAAGACCCTCTCTTGCACAAAGGTGCTTGCCAGTGGAAGAATGACAGTGTTTCTCGGTGCCGCAGATGCTAAATCCCTATCAGGATTCAGCAGGCACATCAGCTAGTTTCCTGGAGTCGAGATTGATCATACTGGCAGCGTCGAAACCTTCGTGATCGAAAGAATCCACTTTACTACATTCGACTCTGAGTCATTGTTAATCTGATGGACGGCCACTTGATTTGGTGAATGCTCTTGAGCGAGGATTGAAATAGACTGCGACATGCGAGAAAACATACAAAGGGTACTAGTACAGGCATTCCCAGAGGGCCATAAAGAAACCGTTGCAACTAAGTAACGTGCTCTCCGACTGTGACAGCAGAGACCGTGCTTATGGCCAAATCACTGTTGGCATGTTCCTTCTACCGACGAAAGTGAGACATCATCCGCTTTCCGAGTGACACCTTACCTTCAAGTTGTTTCAAGAGTTCGCGAGCTTCTTTCTCAATCTCCTTCAATTGTTGCAGTTGCGTGCCATCTTCAGTGTTGTGCTTGAATCCCTCGATGACTTTTCCATGCGAAACTTCCAGTTTCTTCACTTTGGAAGCTAAGGCCTTTCCTGCGTCGGTTTCAGGGATCTTTCTTCCCCAGTCAACTAGTTCCCTTTGAATCTGGATGGCGTCAACAACTGTCTTGTTCGCGAGAATGGGCTTCATGACATCCCACGGACGTGACTGATTGAACCGATCGGTCGTAGACCCATGTGCCATCATTTCCTTCCAGAAGACACTCGTCAACTCTTGCTCACGTGCTGCCAGTGGTCCCTCATTCGCGGTAATCAGATCAGCCCATTTTGTGGTCACCAGAATGACGTTCTTCTCTGCATCTTCACCGCACAGCTTTCGAAAGACATCAAGATCCCTGAGCGTCGTCCCAAACATCCGACTTTGGGTGATGTCGTGAAGGTAGAGGATACCGGCTAACTTCATGTCCTGGCCATACCTAGGATCAGATTATGAGCTGTATATACTTCAGCGATGGATATGTACTTACGAATCTGCCAGCCAAACAGCGATGCACCTCAAAACTTCCTCATCGGATTTGTATGTATCATCAGAACCAGGTGTGTCGACAAGGACTACGCGGCGGGAGGGATCGCCGGGACATTCACAGAAGACGTGTTGAATATCGGCTGTACACGACTTCATTCCATGGCCGACCGTGACCACTTCCTTCCCGGCTGCATCATTGACGAGCTATCCGTCGAAATCAGCCTGTGAAATATAGTTGAGTTATGGTCTTACGGTGCTTTTACCAACTCCAGTTCGTCCCATTACGCTGAATGATAAATATTGGTAAGTTGCATATCGTCTTGCACCATGAATTAACCTACGGTATAATGATGTCATCGACCCTCCATTGGTCTTTTGCCAGTGTCACATCATCATCTGCTTTAATACCGTGCTTGTCTGGCCATTTCGATGACATCGTAGCTGGGGGGTGGGTGGATAAGGGGACGTCTGCAGACCAGCGCTTGTTGGTAGAGAAAGATATATATTGATGAGTTGCGAGGCACGAGCTCCCATACTCTATAGCAATCAGACTTGGTTTATAAATGAATACCCTACAGGTCCTTCCGCCAGTTCGCAGAGGTGTATGTAAAGTGTGTGGCTGGAAGCAAGACCTCTAGCACCTCGGGAAGAGGTGACCGGTGACCCGACAATGATCAACTTAGGTCATGAATCCATGGCAATCTCTCGTTAGGCTTCCCGTAACTCACCGCAACTCTTGGACGTTCCAGTTGCCCAAGTCCACCGAGCGTTATTTACAATCAGGTATGTGTAATTAAATGATGTGCTGCGAATCAATTCAATATGAAGCGCACGAGTGCGACAAATGGGTGGAAGTGTTTGGTCCAGGTACCCTGTAATCATTCGGACCTTTTTCGGTTCCTTCCGAAGAATGACCTCAAATCCTGAACACGCCAAGTCTGGACACCTAGGCCTGTCGTTCGAAGGAACCGAGAAAGATCCCAATGATAACAGGGTACCATGACCTCCCAATTTAATTTTGTTCGTCTTACCGCTTCTATGGTGCTGCCTATTATGTAAGTAGAATACTTTCTGGGCGGAACAAGGGTGCAAAGAGTTTCCCCGAAATGGCAAATGACTCGGGAGTTCAAGTTGACATTATCGTACACCATTTAATTAATTATAACGACATTCACCAAGTTGGCCCTTAAAGTGTATTACATGGTATCGTAAGGCCGGAAACTTTTTTCCGACAATTTGCACTATAATTATTATCTATACCTACACCGTCAACTGCCGCCAGGCTCTGGTATAGCTCTGAACTTCAGATATCTGCCACAGGGTTTTCTCGCAGCCTGTGTGAGAGGACTTGGCTTACAAATACGATCAGCTGACGGCATTCGAAAAAGTAAGGTGGGCAGGGAATCGAACTCCAGAGCCTTCAGCCAGCAGCATCGATACATTGGACACAATAACAGCTCGGCCACAAGGGCTTATATTCGTAGGATGTCGATGTATATATGTCTGCCTTCTGGTATTTTCCCGCCCAAGTTCCGGTCTAGACTTGGTACAACACATATTGCAACACATATATATGTAGTGTAAAAATGGCCAGAAGGGTAGAAATATATTATATTTAACTTCAGTGGGCCTTGGTGTACTTTGGGAGGGATTGGAATGGTGTAAATTGTAGGAGGTGGGTGTTGTATATACCTCGACATCCTCCAAATACAAGCCCTTGTGGTCAAGCTGTTATTGTGTCCAATGTATCGATGCTACTGCCTGAAGGCTCTGGAGTTCGATTCCCTGCCCACCTTACTTTTTCGAATGCCGTCAGCCGATCGTATTTGTAAGCAAAGTCCTCTCACACAGGCTGCGAGAAAACCCTGTGGCAGATATCTGAAGTTCAGAGCTATACCAGAGCCTGGCGGCAGTTGACGGTGTATATTGATACGTGCTTTGCTCAGTTCTAAAATGTCGTTGGCGACCTTTTTAATGGGCATGATAAGGTGGGCGGCCTTACGTTAAACGTAGCACGCCGCGGCATCAAATTTTTACTCTTTCGATGCCTTGTAAGCTCTTGTAAGGCACATTGAAGAGCTAATTAAACTTGTAATCCGGCAGCATTAACATGGCTCTTTGTTTTTTCCGACAGGGGAGGTCGGGGTCCTGATCTGAGAAGGTAGTCGCCATTGAATGAAAATCGAGTGTTCATTCACCGGCGTCTTTGCCAGCACCCTCTCGCTGTGGTCTTCTCATCGCCTCATTTCGCTTTTCGAGATGAGTATGAACGAGAACGGCAGATTCCAAGAAGACGATATCATAATTTTGTTAGTATAATCGATCCACACGATGTTGTCTAGATGCTAAGTGGCATTTTAGGGTACTGGGATTGACTGGAGCAGGCAAAAGCAAGGTAGGACCACCATGTTTTGAGAAAGCACGACTAATCAGACGTTACGAACAGTTTATCAATACTGCTATCGGGGAGCCCAGAACGCGCACGAGTAAGGGGATGGCATCATGTACATACGAGGTCGAGAAGTTTGAAGTACCCCGTTCTTCCGAGTCGAGCCCGCACCGCATATTCTTGGTCGATACCCCTGGCTTCGATCATACATACATGGAGGAATCAGAGGTATTCGACCGAATTGCTAACTGGCTAAAGGATGTGTGAGTATATAACGTCGAGTGTTGTCAGTTTACACCAGGTATACTGACCGCAATGTCAGACATGTGAAAATCGCCGGCATCATATTTCTGCACGATATAGCCCACGACAACTATTCATCGCTGAACAGTGCCATTCGAATTGTTCAAAGAAGGTTATTAGGCTCTCATCCGCTAAATAATGTTATCCTTGCCACGGCGAACTGGAGTGATATTGAGCCAGGGGAGCGCCAAAAGCGAATCGCGAACACCGAGTGGGGAAATCTGATATCTCAGGGAGCTAGGGATGATCAATTTTTGAACACGGAAGAATCTGCCAGGGCGATCATCGAGTCCATCGCCCAGCAGCCCTGGAAAGAACCTCTGCTAATTCAGCGTGACATAGGTGTTCCAAGGGTATGTTCCTCATCCACCAACTCCCCAACAGCTACAATGTCATCGAAACGGCCAGACAAGCACGGTATTGAGGCAGCTGGCGATGTGACACTGGCAAAGGACCAATGGAGGGTCGATGACATCATTATACTGTAGGTTAATTCATGGTGCAAGACAATATGCAACTTATCAATATTTATCATTCAGCGTAATGGGGCGAACTGGAGTTGGTAAAAGCACCGTAAGACCATAACTCAACCACATTTCACAAGCTGATTTCGACGGATAGCTCGTCAATGATGCAGCCGGGAAGGAAGTGGTCACGGTCGGCCATGGAATGAAGTCGTGTACAGCCGATATTCAACACGTCTTCTGTGAATGTCCCGGCGATCCCTCCCGCCGCGTAGTCCTTGTCGACACACCTGGTTCTGATGATACATACAAATCCGATGAGGAAGTTTTGAGGCGCATTCGCTGTTTGGCTGGCAAGTTCGTAAGTACATATCCATCGTTGAAGTATATACAGCTCATAATCTGATCCTAGGTATGGCCAGGACATGAAGTTAGCCGGTATCCTCTACCTTCACGACATCACCCAAAGTCGGATGTTTGGGACGACGCTCAGGGATCTTGATGTCTTTCGAAAGCTGTGCGGTGAAGATGCAGAGAAGAACGTCATTCTGGTGACCACAAAATGGGCTAATCTGATTACCGCGAATGAGGGACAAGCACGTGAACAAGAGTTGACGAGTGTCTTCTGGAAGGAAATGATGGCACATGGGTCTACGACCACTCCGTTCGATCGGTCGCATCCGTGGGATGTCATGAAGCCCATTCTCGCGAACAAGACAGTTGTTGACGCCATCCAGATTCAAAGGGAACTAGTTGACTGGGGAAGAAAGATCCCTGAAACCGACGCAGGAAAGGCCTTAGCTTCCAAAGTGAAGAAACTGGAAGTTTCGCATGGAAAAGTCATCGAGGGATTCAAGCACAACACTGAAGATGGCACACAACTGCAACAATTGAAGGAGATTGAGAAAGAAGCTCGCGAACTCTTGAAACAACTTGAAGGTAAGGTGTCACTCGGAAAGCGGATGATGTCTCACTTTCGTCGGTAGAAGGAACATGCCAACAGTGATTTGGCCATAAGCACGGTCTCTGCTGTCACAGCCGGAGAGCATGTCACTTAGTTGCAACGGTTTCTTTATGGCCCTCTGGGACTATCTGTACTACATAGTACCCTTTGTATGTTTTCTCGCATGTCGCAGTCGATTCCAATCTTCGCTTAAATCAAGCGACTGCGTCTTAAATTATTCGTTATTAATCTTGTTCTATATATCACGCCGCAACCAAAATATAACTCCATGTCTCTTGTCGCTTCCCTGCTTGGCATTTGCAATCTCCAAGGGGCCATTGCATGTTTGGCATGTTTGCGGCACGAGCTATTGTCGTCATCCTTATGGGCGTCTCATGTCTACATTCCAATTATTGATTTACATCATACCATCAACAAAAGCAACAAAAACATTAATGAGCATATATAATTCTATCTTGCTGCCAACCTGCTATGCATCCCCAACTCCACTTTAGTGGAAGAGGGTTCTGTCACAAGCAAACAGTCAATCCTCCGCAAATGCACCTGTGGGAAAAGCTGAGCCAGTGGGAAAATATTTTTTGATTGAGCGTTTCATATAGTCTCATATATATACTAGTCATTCTGGAATCTGAATCTTTATTTATTTTTCCTTTCCAAACGCTCTGGACACATTGAAGACTCAGAACGAAAGGCTGAGTGAAGACAGAAATTTACTCACATGCGCCAGTTCGTGCTCAGCATATGATATGTATTGTAAGCTTGTGCAAGCTTTCCTCTCGTGAGTCAATCTCTTTGTTGAGAAGTGTCTGCCTTTGAGACTAGATGTCTACTGGAGTAGGGGACCCCAGGGGTAGGAGCCAAGTGGCAGCTGAGTAGCACCGTAGTTTAGTGAGCCATTCAGTGTCTCTCAGGCTTTGTCGTAGCGCAGTGCTCTTCACCACTTCTTGCCTTGCTCACAACACACAGGCACACAGTCGTGGATACACTGCTCCACTACCCAAGATGGTTCCACTACCATGACAGTGAGGAAATTCAAGAGTAAAATTTGCAGGCCCTCTTGGATAATGTCCTAGTTGAGTGTGTTTCTTGTATCTCTGTTTCATGAGGAAGATCAAAAAAGGATCTGGGGGAGCCCTTGGACCTGAACCATCACCATGGTCAGTTTTTTCCCACGCAATGTGGTGGGCAAGGTAGAACAACCAACGTTCACAGTTCAACACTGGCTCAGCACATAATGCAGTGGCTTATCTCCTTACTTACTGGACAGCCCAAGTTGACATTTCTCTGTGGTAGTTGGGCCAACCCACCATGGGCCCACATTATTATGTACCTCATAGCCATGGGATGGGCCCAGGTGTGAGACCGTCCCCCTAATATACTGGGTGGGCCTGAGGTGGATAGCCTCCAAGGCTAATGGATGGGCCCACAGTCTAGATATTTCAGATGTACCATAATGCATAACTTAGTAGTCTTATGATGTATAGCCTATTACTGTTAAATCAGTACCGCAGTAAGGGGTGGGCCCATACATTGGTTGGTGAGATTGCCAATATGGATAATGTCCGGCATCCGGCGGCACCGATGAAGACAGTGATAAAGGTTATGTAGCCTGTTACTGTCGGATTCAAAGGGTGGGCTGACAATGTAAGATCACCAATACATATGTGGTCATCCACGTCTAGCGAGCAGCATCGACGACACAGCATACCAATACTGAAAGCTGTGATAATGGCCGGAAAGGGTGGGTTGACAATGTAAGTTCACCGATACATATCGTCATGCACGGCCGGTGTACAGCATCGACATGGCATATCAATACTGAAAGCTCATGTGCAGCCTGTGATGGTCGCTGGAGTCAACAACCATCCATAAAAGCTGAGGTGGCGAAGGCCAACAGCTGAAGTGGTAATACAAGTTTATTGACTTGCACTTGTAGATGCCCTGGGGTTAATCTACAAATTCATAAACATCCCTATGTACCATACCGAGACTACTATGTGCAAGACAAGGAATCATCAATTATTGACATGTACTTGGAGTATTCCGCTCGGGGTACATCTACAAATTGATGGACATCATCCCGCATGTACCACACCCAACTGATTCTGTCGCCGTTCACATTGTCCACCCCATGCCAGACAATTCTACCTGAAGCTGCCGCCATAACACCTGAATTATAAGCGATCTCAATGCCAATATTGGGCATCCGCATTCGCGCCGGTCCATAGCCGCTGACACTGAGCATCGCATCAAACCATTGTGCACAGGATAAAGCATCATGGTGCAAGGGTGAGCGTCGGTTGCACAAGACGGCGAGGACTGTGAACACAGATCCCCATACTCTTAAGAGATCTGCCATGTCCTGCAATTGATTATTGGCTGCCCATAGACCGAGGCCCAGCTGGATTGTCAATGAAGACCAGTAGAGTCTGGGGTGCATAATTCTCAATGCAGCAGCAATAAGGGCCGCCGGTCTCTGCATCACCTGACATAAAGATATCCCACCCACTCGGAGGGTCGCTGATATTTCAGGATGAAATTTTGGAGCCTATTAAGAAATGAGGCAAGGCTGTTGGATGTTTGATGTGCCAACTTACTGGATGACCTTGTAAAAACCATGCTGGAGAGAGATTGATGCAACCAGGGGTAAGGCCATGATCACTGCTTTGCAAATTGGACTCATGGGTACGCCATTATGTTGTCCTTCACAGCGCCGCGAGTGATACTTGTGCCCAGCGGCCCTGACATCATAACAGTCACCGCCATCATATCATTCTAAAATGACTCAGCAGATATCATTCGGCGGCGGACGCAAACCAACCTGGATGGCTGCATCAATTGCTCCAGGAAGATACCATAGGACAATAATACCAAATTTGTCGAGGACAACTGCAGGCCGTTCCAGAATAATTTGACGATCCGGCGGGAATCGTGCAAGGAGTAGTTCTTCACGCCCAGACTTGAGGCCAGTCTCCATTGTTTGCAGCACTTCTGAATACCTGGTTATATCAAAGTTGATTGTGACTAACGCCGATTGAAGTTAAAACCAGCAGCGCACAAATCTTAGGGCCGTACCTGGATTGCGATATGCCTCGGCAAGCGTCCTGGCAAGTTTGGAGCAAGCCATGAGTAAGACAACATCAAGCTCAATCGGAGGAAGGACCTTCGGCCCCACACCGATGAGAACAGAAAACTGGCGGGAGACATATTCACTGGCAATGTGAGTTGTGGACAACGCCCAGTCAGCAGGAATGGGGTTCATCGGACGAGGGACAGAAACATCATAAGTGCTGCCTTTTTATAATTGCTACTGATCATGAATGATGGGGCCTAACATCATAAATTAAAGCATTGCAGGCCACCGGTGATGAGAAGCACATGCCCGAGTTTTCCCATGAAGGGATTGCTCCAACGTAATGATGCTGGCTTCTCAATATATTGCAGCATACATCAACATTAATGACGTGTTCAGCTACATCCAGCGTGTAATTGCAAACACTTGAAAAAACTTTTCAATTGGCAGAACTACGGTGAAACTACATGGAGGTCCTGCGGCGGTGATTACGCCAAGGTCCAGCAAGAACTTTATTCTGCTCCACATGGCGGGTGATTCATATCAAAAGACAAAACAACTCTATTACATAGACATGGAACCAATGTTCGGGACTGGCAGCGGTGGCTTACTTGAATGATTCTCTGTATACCAAGTACAAATGGCAACCAAAAATATGGACCGGCAGAAGGCATGTCTACAATGGACCAGTTCCAGATGCAGATTCACTAAAGACCTGTCTCAGGTGAGAACTGCCGGCGTTCTGATTAGTTGAAGAACCAGCAACACCATTTTGGCCAGAACTACTGGCGGCATGGGCAAGAGACGTTCCAGCGGCAGTGGAGGGACCCGGAGTGATGTTTGTGTACAAGCGTTCCATTGCCTGTGCTTGGCCCTGCACTGAAACCCTGACTGTAGGGTGTACTGTAGCTGGGGATGGGCAGAAACATAGCGTTACTGAATGCGGGAGGGATTGACACATTGGGCATGACACGTTGCCGAAGGGACTCGTAAGCTTCCTGCAGGATGGATGTGGAATGTGCTTGCTCAGCCAATTTGGCCTTGGCAGTCCGGAGCTGTTCCTCACGACTGCAAGATTCAACCTGCATGTCATTCACATCCTGCTGCAATGCTGTGAGCTCGTCGCGCATGGCCTCTAGATTTTGAATGTTTGTTTCCTGCTCGGCAAGACGGACATTCATGTTCGAAATAAGCAGCGTGGAAGCGGTATGTCAAGCATGGAGTTCAGTCAACTCTGTTTGGAGGCTATTGATGACCACCTGCAGGCCCACATATTGCAGTAACATATCTCCGTATTATATGAGTGGACGGACGTGCATAATATCCCGTATGATACGGGCCAGCGGACCATGGGCCGAGGGTAGATATATCCTCGACTGTGACGGATGGGCCGGGAGTGTTATTATTCCCGATGGAGACGGGTGGGCCCAGGTGGGGAATATGTAAAGTAGATGGGTGGGCCGATGGACATGAATTTTCAATAGACGGATCGGCCGAGGTAGTTGGATATTATGTAGATGGGTGTACCAAGGTAGATATGTATCAAATAGCCGGGTATATCAAGGGTGCTTGTTATCACATAGACAGGTGGGCCCAGATATATATCATATTAGACGGGTGGGCCGATGAATTAATATTATTTTGTAGACGGGTGGGCCGAGGGGAGCGGTAAAAGATGTATTATATACAGGTGGGCCGACGGGGAGACATATATTGCATAGATGGGTAGGCCGACGTGGGGGGTATATAAGATAGACGGGTGGGCCCAGGAGAATGATAATTGTAGACATGATGGAGCTCAGCTAGTTGTATATCATCCAAATCAAAGGAGGGTGATTATTCAAAGTCATCTAATGATGTGGTATGGCACGGAGCTTTGCAAAGGGGGTGAAGTGGAAACTCGAGCGAAGTGTACCGAGTTCCGAGACCCGGGTCTCGACAAACAAATATGTGATGTCCAGCACACTTCCGATCATCTGGTATCTCATTGAGCAATGGATGATAATAGATCTTTGAAAGCCAACATCATCCAAGCCTACCAAATGCCAAATGCCAAGTTCCGACCACCGAAAATTGAGTGAAGTGTACCAATATCTGAGCCCCAACTATCGAATCCCGAAAATCGACCATCGAGTCCCGACTATCGAGTCCCGACTACCGAGTCATGAAACCCGACGCCTGACCATTGAATCCCGACAATCGAGTATCGAGTCCTGACCAACGAGTCCCGTATATCAAGTCCCGACCATCGAGACCCGAGACCCGATGCCCGAGACCCGAGAACCCGACGCCCGAGACCCGAGATTCGAGACAAGTTCCAACTATGGTGTCCCGGGTATCAAAATCGAGTGAAGTGTACCGAGATCCGAGGCCCGGGTCTCGACAAACGAGTATCTGACATCCAACAGACTTCCAATCATGTGGTATTTCATTGAGCAATAGATGATAAGAGAAATAGATCTTTGAAAGCTCAGATCATCCAAGGCTCCCTTATCTGATCCTCTCAATCTCCACCCCCTTTAACACCAAAGTGCAGACATTCAGGATTCAGCTTCTGATCTCACAAGATCAATTCAATCATGGATGTTTCTTCCACTTCCGATGATGAAATAACCCTCTTGCGCACTTGGGCCCTGACTGTCACTCATGTGGCATGTGATTATACGGAACAGAAATTCAATGCAGAGAAGACAGGAGGAGACCCAGTTATACCTTCTCCAAACCTAGACACTGATCTGGTGATGGCTTGTGATCAATTGGTTGATCGGCTCATAAAGGCATATAAAAATCCCAGTGAGTCTTCCTGCAGATTCGGAAAATTCGTTTTATCAGTCAAATTGCTTCATCACAGTTCAGATGCCGATTGATATTGCAAGATATAGCAAATTGATCTCCCCAAAGGACACGGGGCGTAATGAAGAGAGAGAGGAAAAAGTTGCTCGAGAGGTGTCCTCCTGGCCATGAGGGCACAAAGTTGATCGACATACCGCGACAATTCTTTGATGCATCCGTGTGCCATCATCGCATGGTACCTCCCAGACGCCTTGACCGATGCCACCCAGGTGTGTTATATATATTGTGACTGGATGGATATTGAACATCAAATGGTAGTACAGAATGAAATTTGGGGCGGCCTCGGATTTGCTAGCTCCCATGCTCGAACAAAGCATAAAGCTCGATGGGATTTGGTGGACTAATCAACAGTGGTTCACACCAAGCTCGGAAAATGATGTCCTAACTCCCGGATGCGTTAATTTATCTCCGGCATGGTTTCAGCAGGGGCACGAGGTAGGATCTGATGAGATGGCGATCTCGGTAGTTAAACTCACCAATCCCATAGAATCAGTCCGATCCGGAGGTATCTGCATCATTGAAGGGACCATCCTCCGAGAACATCCTCAAAGCCATTGCGAGGCCAGCAGCCATTGCCACAGCGGCACTCAGGGTGATGCATCCTGAGCAGTACTGGGCAGGGTTGCAGGCCTTTGCGAGCCTCGGAGAAAAGGCACGAAGCAAGGAACTGCCGAAGATGTCAGAGACTCTCCAGTACTGGGCAACGGTGTTTTAACAGCCTCACACGTCATATGCAATCGGGAAACCCCGAATCATCGAGACCCCTCATCGATTTCCGAATGCTTTGATATTCTCACTAGCGTGGGGAATTATTCTAATGCTCGGATGAGTATGCCAAGCCTGCAGCTGGAGTTAAGGTACGATCCGGGGTGCATGATTGCATTTTCGGGAAGGATTGTCAGACACGCGGTTTCATGCAGTGGAAGGGGATCGGATTGCCTGGGCATGGTATATGAGGGATGCTGTTCATGTTTATGCTGGGATTCTGTCGTGTGGATGGGCAAGGTGGATTGGAAGAAGTAGAAAGGTAGTTACCCGTGTAGACCCACCTTCAAATACATGATACTAGAGGTCAGGCACTCCATACTCAACATTCGGGTTTCGGGTCTGATAGTCGGGACTCGATATTCGATTTCACCAGACTACCGAGTACAGGGTTTCGGGGTTTTCGGTACACGGTACCCCGGTACTTGAATAGTCGGGACTCGATATTCGATTTCACCGACTACCGAGTACCGGGTTTCGGGGTTCGGTACAACGGTACCCGGGTAACGGTGATTCAAGAAACAACTCCCAAAATTGATGAGTGTCATGTTTTGAGTTTTGTTTCGATTTGTTTCGAGTGTCGAATCTCGGGCCTTCGGGGGATTTTGTGTTTCGGGGTCTCTGATAATAGGGACTCGGATACTCGGATGGTCGGCAACTCAACATCTCGGGCTTCGGGAGTCGATTGTCGGGACTCGGGTTTCAAGACTCGGTTAGTCGGGAACTCGGATAGTGCGGATTCGGGTTTCAAGACTCGGTACCCGTACTCAAGAAAGTGTCGTGTTGTTTGGAGTTTTGATTTGTTTCGTGTCGAATCTCGGGCTTCGGCTTCGGGTGTTGGGTTTTGGGTCTCGATATTGGGGACTCGATACTCGATGGTCGGCACTCAAATCTCGGGCTTCGGGAGTCGATTGTCAGGACTCGGGTTTCAAGACTCGATGTGTGGGACTCGATGGGACTCGATGGTTGGGACTCGATGGTTGGGACTCGATAGTCGGGCTGTGGGACTCGATTGTCAGGACTCGGTGGGGACTCAAAACTCGCAACTCATAGCAATGTTCGAGTTTCAAGTCTCGTCTCGAATCTTGGGCTTCGGGACTGGATATCCGGGACTCTATGTTTGGGACTCAATATTTGGAACTCAAGATATCTGGATCTCGATACTCGATATTTGGTATGCAGGACTCAGCATATAGCAATAGGTCAGATATTCGAAAGTCAGTATGTAATTTTCAGTACTTATTTCATCATGTACAGAATTTAGACTTCAACATTCTGAACTGAAGGACTAGAACTACTCTGGTCCCCTTGGGTTCAATTTGGTTAGGACGGTGGTGTACATCTGAATCTCTGCCATTTTCACGGATGCCAGCTTGTTGATCCTCAATCACTGTCAGGAGGCGTTCCCTCATCCACCTCAGTGCCTTCAGCGTTGCAAGCGAGCTTTCATCCACCTGCTCGGGAACAACAAGATTCGTCCTCAACGCCAGACTAGAAAGGATTAGTCATCACTCAAGGAAATTCTGTAAAAGTCTTACTAGCCAATGCTGGTAGTGACAGACACAATTAGCGAATACCTGATCCCATGGCCATAATTCGTTCGGGATGGCAGTTGATCCGGTCCACCATGGAGTACCATAGGTGGATACAATGCGGGAGGGATCCCCCAGATCTGCAACGTCTTGAAACTGGCATAGGTGGGATGAAAAGATGTGGTCCGGAACCATGTTCCAGGTGAGCTCGGGAATCAACTGAAGAATATGAGCAACCGGGCTCGGAACAACCGAAATGATGTTCCTTGCAGCTGAGTACTGCAGGATGGGAGTCACAAAAGTCTGTTGGAAATGTCAGCATTGACCACCACAGTCATCAGCCTCTTACAGCTATCTCCCATTGCAGCCCGGCTTTAAAGTGCGTGATCCGAGTAGCAGATGGCTCCTGGGTGTGGGCAGCCTCCATCTGATATTGAGAGATGGACGCTCGGATGCGAGATGCAGCCATTGACATTGTAGCTGCAATATCTGCCTGAGTGAGTGTGAGGGGTCGGAACCCATTGCCGGAAGTCTGAGAATTAGAAGGGGATGTTGGGGGAGTATGCAATACAGACATGGTTAATGCAGGATTATGAAGCTGGAAATGACAATGACAATGGCAGTTGGTTCGGAGGTCAAGATATGAGCCACTGGTTGATTGATAAAAATTTTCAAACTCCGACATGGGTCGACCCGGCCAATTCCCGGGACTAAAATGTTTGGGTCAAAGTAGCTGTTTCATATCGTTGGCAAAAAAAATTCATTCATTCTCGAGTGTCATATCCCGTATTCTGGACCTACGTCCGATGATGTTCCCACGCCTTCCGGATGCACATCCGGACCTCCATACCCTTATCCATGACTCCATACCCTTATCCATGCCTGCAGTCCTCCAGTCCACTATCGGTTTGGATCCGTACACCTTCATACATCCATATATCCATACCTTCGGACCTCCGCAGCTAAGCCTGCTTCATCCACCCTTGATCCCATCGGATCCGAGCTCATCCTACCTGAGACTTTACCTTCCCTAGACTACCAGATGATATCCATGATATATATCCTAGTCTCGTCTTCACCTAGATCTCCGGATCCGCTCATCCGATATCCAGACGCCTCATCCGATATCTCTAGACCTCCGGATCCGACCTATACTCATATCCGAAGCTCAAACCTTAAATCAGCGTCTATCTCCTTATGGTAATCCTCTTGACTCCGGACTTCGGTTATCTGTGTTTCCGTCTTGCTTATTGATCCTTGTACTTTGTTCATCTCCGAGTTCATTTGTTTATGTTCCGTTCATACTTACCAATATGTTTCCACATGCTCGTACATAGCATTTGTCTTCAGCTTACTGATCCTCTCGGATCCCGTCCAGTATATAAACCTCTGTACAACTCCTGTAAAGTTTCCTCAGTTTGAATATCATCTTAGATTCTGCTCAACATAGACTTGCTCTCTCACATCCTAGACTTCACTCATTCTGATCTCGGACTTCGGTCCATCTTAGTATTGCCTTTCCTTAGGCCTAGGGAAGGATTCCCTAGGCCAACCTTCCGGTCCTCCGGATTTATCCTTCCGTCTATATCCATTGCTTAGGGATTGACTCCCTAAGCCGAAGCTTTGCCTTTCCGGCACTTCCTGTCTTTCCGAGACTTCTGTCTAAACCCCGTCTATCCAACTCTACCATAGTGTAGTCTACCTCCGTCTGTTTCTCTCCGGACCTTGTCCGTTGTAGCCCTTCTTCTCTTGTCCTAGAATCCTGTCCGCTCCTCCGGTCCTCCGGACGTCGTAACCTTCGCACCTTCGGACGTCGCAACCTTCGGACGTCAGCAACCTGCGGACGTCGCACCTTCGACGACCAACCTTCGGACCTCCGGACGTCCTGTCCTTCGGACTCCTCCTACCCTATCCTGCTTGGCTCTGTCCCTTGCAGCCTATCTTCTATGTGTTTCCATCTAGGGAGCTTACCTTCGGACTCAATGCAGCGGGTGAAACTCTTCCAGAGTTTCCTATACTCATCCGAAAGTTTCCCGCGCTCATCCGGAAGTCCTCCAGCACTCAACCAGAGTAGCCAGCCTCCGGAAGTCCTTCGGACTTCGTCGGATTCCATCTGGACTTCATTCTGAAATTAAGGGCACGTACTCGGGTAAGGGGCACAGCGCATGAGCTGAGGCCAAGCCCTTCGGATCCGTCTACCTTGAGCTACGGTCTTAACCGAAGAAGGAAGGTTCTATGTTCGATGAGTTTAATTCAAAATAGAAGACGCGCTGTGACGGTCATACCAGCGCTAGGTGCGTATGATGTCATAGGCATATTTTGCCTTGCCCAGAGGAAAAGAGTAAGGCGCTAGTCACCAGCACTACTCAGCTCCAAGCTATCCGCTTTGGAAACCACTTTTCTCCCATAGCGCGCTACCCGGTGTAGAGACTCGATCCTGGGTAGCCTCACAATGGCACATATTGCAACATAGGTCGAGTCTACAGTATCATGCATGTACACGACACTTGCACGATAAACGCGACGTTTGCACGACCGCGCGACTTAGGCGACACTTCCACAACATAGGCGACACTTGCGCAACTTGCGCGCGCTTTAGGCGAATTTCCCGCGCCCTAACGCTATAGGGCGCCTGACTTCCCACTGTGTTTTCCATGTCCAACCAAGTTCCCAGGTATGCATTTCTCTCATTTATCATTTTACAACTCGTACCATGTTTATTTTCACTGGTACACATTTTCATTACCATTTTTTTACTGAAAACACACATTACCACGGACCACCATCATCATAGACAGTCACCATCTCCGAGTTTTTTATGTTTGAATAATCATCGCAAGCCCTAGTAGCAGTTAGCTCTAGTGGCCATATCCGCATCAGTTGTCTTATCAGCATCTCAGTACACGTCTTAACATCTCACTATCGCTCGCATACCGCTTTCACCCAGTTCCGCTTTTCGACGCGCGACTTCCCCCCCGCTTCGCGCGCCTATAGCGCCTTTGTTCCCGCGCGCCTTTCGCGCTTCTTGGCGCATTCCCCCTAGAGTTGACCAGTGATATTTGCTTCTCCGCTTCCCCAAGGGACGAACATATCGCACTCAATTTTCCTCCCTTCACAATTATATCAGCACCCTCAGCTGAGTTGAAGATCCTTCACCGGTCCGGCGCCTAGGTATTCCGTCCTCCATCAGGAAATCGCTGAGGCAACGGTTCGTAGTTGTAGTTGGTAAGATCAGATCAAAAATTCACGCGATTATAGTAATGAGAAAAGTACAAAATAATAATAAGAGAAGCAAATTGGTAGCGAAGGATAAGATTGGCAAAAAGGTATACTGATGAAAATAGGCAAGTGTACCACATTTCTCGACTGCATGTCCCTATGGTCACCAGTGACCACTTGGGATCAAAGGCTCGGCCCTATGGGATGCTTATGTAAGTCCGAATTTTTTTCAAAGTTCAACATTAGAGTCTCTTACTAGTTCTTCTCTCAATGCTACACCACCACTTAATTACACTCTTAATCTCAAACTCTCACTCTCTTTTGGCCTTCCTCTTGGTCCCTCCCTCTTGGTCCCTCCCTTATGGTCCCTCCTCCTTGGTTCCTCCTCCTCGTGGTCCCTCCTTCCTGGTTCATCCTTCCTGGACCCTACTTCATGGATCCTCCTTCTTGGACCCTCCTTCCTGGATCCTCCTTCATGACCCTACTTCCTGGACCCTCCTTTGCGGACCCTCCTTGGACCCTCCTCCCTCTTATACTCATTTTCTGTCTTTTGTAGTGTTATATATGTATATATGTACTTACATCTTGTGAATTACAAAATGAATTTTTTTTGGAATAAAATGTGTGTACAAAGGTGAAAAATTTTTTGTTGAAGCCACCCAACATTATCAAACTTTGTCATGGCTGTCAAGTGTTGGCAACATTTGCTGGTTTGGTGAGAAATGGCAAGTAATTGCAGGTAGACTATCATGATTGTGCTTGTGGGAGTTTTCATCCAACTTACTCCGGGTATATAAAGCATTTTCTAGTGAAATATCATTTTGATAGATATTATACAAATTTTAAATCAGGTAAAGCTTGACAAACTTTACCATTTTCACATCACTTCCCTGATGTCCCATGTCCTGCCTATGTCCACCTACCTCCGCTGGTGCATTATTTTTCCTTAAATGTTGCTACTCATCAGTCGCAGGTCTTATTACATGTATCCTCGTGTTCTGCAGTGCAGCATGTTTATTACCTGTCACTACATCATGCCCTCGCAAGTGTCGCTACTATTCTCACCTACGATTCCCGAACTTTTACACAGTATGATAAATGACCCGTCGCACATACAGTACAGTACCCCCCTCCCGGACCTTTGCTGGTGTCGGAGTCACTTAGTCACTATATCCTAGTCTTGGTGCAATTGATTCCGCTCTTGCCAATCTCTTTGATCACGTGTCACTTGACTTGAAGTGCACATCACTAAAGTTCCCTCTTAAGTTTGACTTTCACAATGTCGGGATCACTATCGGTAGTCGAGCTATAATCTAGTCGCTATCGGGCATTTCACTTGCACTGTCTTACCTTACTCCTCGCTTTCGCTCCTTTTGATTTCTTCTTGCTGTTGCTAGTCGACGTTGCATAACGCTATCGCATAAAACAACTTGCAGCGCATCTCACTATATGCACGTTTTCTCTGCGTGTCGGAACTCACTTGTGCTGATCGCTATAGCGCTACTCGGTTTTTGGTCTTAGGTCGCTATAGGTTATTAGTCCTTCGCGCTATCACTACCCTTGCATATTAGAAGGGAGTTGCTTCAATAGCAATCGAACATATATAGTGCGCAGTATGCCAAACATCATACTCCAACACACGTGCTGTGATCGCATCGTGCATCAACACACAAAACAGCGATGGACTGATCAGAGTCATCAGACTAGTACATATACTGGCCATCATGCCTGGCGGAATATCCTTCGATCACAGATGGTCATTCCATCAAGACATGATGTGTTAGTTTCATCAGTATCTTCCGTCTTCACATCTACAAGTGTGCAGTGACGCACACCACTGACATGTGACTGGCACCCTGATCATGTTCCTCCCATTCATCAAGCACTTATCCTTGAAGCCCACCAATGACCATTATGACATCAGGAAAATCACTGGTTGCTCTTTCCCGCTTATGTCACTTAATGTTTAGTGAAGGTAACTAAAAACACAGACTCCTACCCAGCCACCCCGGGGAGAAGTCCTCTCATCCTAGAGCCACAATACAAATAAAACCATACATTAGTCATCATACTATAGCCGAAATTTTGGAGGACAACTCCCCACAGCGACTGGCAAAACTTGTTGTGGCGCGAAAGTTGAACACTGTTTGTCTCACCTAAAATATTCAGATCTAAGTATGAGTCAGCAACGAGCGCCTCCACCCCGCCGCTCCCATATATGGTCATGTCCTTTCGTAATACATACACAAACACATTGAACTTGTAATAGAGCACACAGCGACACATTTAAATAGTATCCCTATGAGACAATGAGATGTTAGCTGTACCCCCCCTCCTTTCAGGATGCCTGCCATTCCTCCAGTTAATGCTATGAACAGTGTCCTTCAGCTTATGCTTGAAATGAAATATCGCTGTTGGACCTTACAAAAGCAATAATATCAACACCACAGTGAAACTATCAACTAATAAAGGAGTCACTGTGGCAACATGCAGCTGAAATCTGCCATCTTCTTTTCTTGTCCACTGGATGCTGCGAGGTTGTCTTTGGCTAGGCGTTTGAAGTAGTTGTCGGGGTTCTTTGTGACGAGATGGTTGATCTGTCGAGTGAGTGCAACAGATTGCATTTCAAAGCAACAAAAACGACATCTACGCAACTTGAAGACTCATTCATCCACAAACTCGCACTGAAAATCAAAAGATCACGCCAAATATGTTTAAAATGTTACTCGCACTTCTGGATGTGAACCCAGGGTGAAGGCGGAATTTTTCAGTGGTGGACATAGAAGATATGCGCGAGAATATGAGGAGGACAGGCACAAGATGAAGAGATGGACTTAGGCAAGTTTGGAGGGGATGATTCCTGTCATATACCATATATCCGGTTACAGATCCGATCCAGATCCAATGAACATATCCGTCGTCCGGTCCACAGATCCGCTTTGATTCTTATTTCATTTCCTGTCATATAACTCTAACTATCGTTCATCTTTCTTTCGGTATTCCTGTACACCGGTATACCGGTTATCCTTTACTTCCGCTTTGCTTACTGATCCGCTACACTTACAAATCCGCTTTTACTTGTACTTCATTCCCGGTTCATGATTTGTGATCCATCCGACTTACCAATACGCTCCACTTAGACTTTGCTTATACTTTCGTTCATAGCCTCGCACCTTTGCTTATTGATCATTCCGTTAGCCATCCGTAGTATATAAACCTTTGTATATGCGCTGTAGTAGATCAGTTTGAATATCATCTTAGATTGCACTCATTCCGTCTGGACTCTAAGTCCCCCTGTTATCCGTCCGGACTTGAGTACACTACTCTTGTCTACTCTGAGACTTAGGATAGATTCCTATAGTCTACATATCCGCCTCTGTCATTCGGACAGTCCTCACCCGTAGTTTCTAGTCCGGATCCGATCCGGATTAGCCGTTACTCTATACATTCGATATCCGGAAGTCTTAACGGATCCGTTGCAATACAAGACTTATCCGTTACAATACTTATCCGTCTCACTAGACACGATACTTTAGCTCTCTGAAATAAGGGGCAAGACTCGGGAAAGGGGCACAGCGCACGAGCTGAGGCCGAAGCCCTTCGGATCTTACTACTTGAGTACGGTCTTAACAATTCCACCATGATTGATATTTGAATAAGAGGAAGCGTGACGATGAAAACAATCCAAAAGTACAGAAACGGCAACGACGAGCTGAAGAACGGAATACAGCATTAATGATCATAGTTTGTGACACTTCTCAGACAATAAGACATAGTACTCACCTGATTGACTGAAGAAAACTGTGATATGTGCATGCATCTTTGCACAGAGCTCAAATGAGCGCTGCAACACACTCCAGTGCATCTTCAGTCTATTTTTGCACTCAACTGGCACCCCGCAAAGAGTGATAGAGGCACTCGCACACACCAGTATCTCCATCAGCACACAATCCATTGCAGCAGCTGTAAGATCCTTGTCAAAAGAAGCGAATGCTCAAATCAAACAAGCCGTATGGACATTGACAACAGCACTTGCCTATGACAACTTTGACATCGATTTCAAGACTGCACAGCCCACAATCGAGCACCAGTCCCAATTCATTAGTTTGACTTCTGCAACCACAATACCTTTGTATGGTATTAATAACCCTGTGGTCCTTCAGTGCTCACATGAGATATGGCAGAATGAATCAAGCGGCCTAGTTAGAGCATCCCTGGCTGCCGGGAAACTCACCACAAAGGATCTGCGCATTTTTCATCAAGAAAACTCTTATGGGACAATCCCACCAGGGAAACATCTATCTCCATGCGAGGAGAACTTTGCCTGGCATGTTCGTGACATCCTGCTCAACCACGGCAAGTATTTCGACTTCCTAAAACATCACCATGACGATCTGGTTGTTATCAATGCCATCCCACTGCACAAGACAAGACAAGTACCTTGCCAAGCAATGCCCATCAAACAGTCAACAACTGATGGAAATATCAAGGTTATGGACCCCTTTTGAGACAAGGCAGAATTGGGGAGTGTGAAAGGTTGGATTTGATCCACAGTATGATGTTGATATGTCTGAGCATGTCCTCCTTGTCCATGGAGACCTTTTAACCAAGGAACAATTAGACACGATCATCAAATCACGACATATTGAGGACACACCTAAACACTGCTTTCAGCACGTTGTGTTTGTTCCTGGTCTCTTTCACTTCAAAATGGTGTGTGCCGATGCACTATGGCATACATGGATCCAACCACAAGCTGGTTGAACGGACATCAATAGCCTTTGGCAGCATGTTGGTGTCTTGAGGCCCCGTGAGACTGGAAAGTTCGCATTGAAGCCAGGGTTTCGATGGATGCATGACATTCTGCATCACGATCTCTGGGCGTCAATATTAGATTGTTGGCTAGTGGAGGCTCAAACAATAAACAGCACATGGGACTCACTCGAAGTGTTCGCAAAATGTGCGCCATCATGGGAGTTGATTGTCGAGATGTCAGAGTACATAGTCAACGAGTTTGTTGCCAATACAACAACACTTATGAACCTGTGTCAACGACCTAGACAAGAGCGTGATCAGCGATTCGAAAACCAGGTGTTGCCCAACCGTGATGAACTACTCTATGTCAATCTCTGTCATGCGATGAACAGTGGTGATATCGGACGAGTCAAGGCCTCTTTCTTGTTGTGGATCTACATATTCAAAGCAACAAAAAGCACAAATATGCATATCATACAGCTCGCTTTATGGTACAGATGCGGTACATTTATCCCGAGGACCTACAGTGCATGTTTCTGTCAATGTGTTACACATTGACCAGAAAATACAATACCTACAGACAACTAATCCAACTGAATTGGCTTTGCAAATCAACCAGAAGGGCCTTCAAATTTACCCGTGGATTGGCTGGTAGAACGGAATAATCTGTATACAAGGTACAATGTTTCTATCAGTAAACTGAAGGGCAACAACAAGAAAATAGGTCATTTTGCAGGGAAAGGATCAAATCATACGATCCAACACATCATCAACAAATCCCCTCTGATTGAACTCTACCGGGAATGCCATGTCAAACAGTGCACCATAAAACATGTGCCACCGAACATGACAAAAACTTTGCAAAAACTGTGTGATGAAGTATGAAGGCACTCACCACATATATTTACAGCCAGAAGACATGCTGACCATCAAGTGGAGGATGAGATTGGTACAGGGATGACTATGTTGGTACAAGGCAAGGAAGCGCTAATGGACTGTGATGGAGAAGTGGATTTAGTGGGGGCAGAGGACGTCATTGATTATTGACACAAGTAGCGCCGCTGGGAGAATGTTTTCTTGATTGAGGTTGGTGTTAGAAGGACCTGCGCGCATTGGGCAAAGATGGTTCCTCGCTGTTAAGAAAGACTCAACTTTAATTTGGTAGGTTGCAGAACAGAACAATGGACATACCATTATGGCCGGATTGCTTGCATTTAGAACACACAGTTACTTTGCGTGGTTTCTTAGGAATATTTGCAGAGTGGGCCGATGGATTAAGCAGATTTGATGCTGTTGAGAGTGACACCACATTGGACATATTAATGAACATGTTAGGCTGAGGTGGTTGCACAGCTGTCGCAGGGGATAATGCTTGCGGACCAAATCCAAGATATTTCTACCATACTCATTGGCATAGCACCAGTCTGTTAAGTCTTGGAGGGAAGCAACATTGGATAGCTTTGAGTGAAGGGAGAGATCAATGTGCATTAAGATTGGATCCAGAAGAATAAGAGCAGGACTGAAAAATGGATCATTGATCCCAAATCAACAAGTATCTTCTGGCGCCAGGTCTTGAGGTCAGTCTGTAGTGCATAGTCTCTTGTATCCATTTTATAAGCAGGAAGCATCGTTTTCCATTTTCGCTTGGGCTTTGCTGGAGGTGAGGTGTAGAAAAGTAGGAACACGTGTGGAGTGCAAACATCACAGCAGAAGCGCGGCCTCGTTGTGCGCTTCTTGCATCTTTTACAGCAGACATCTGAGTCATTATTGTTCTCTTATATTATAGGTGTCAAGTCAACGACTACCGCATCAGAATAGAATGATTCACCGATCAGATTATTCCCAAAATACTCGTCTGCAATTCTGCATCTACAAATTGTTCAGTTTCCAGCCTCAATGAAAACTTCCATGGCTGCTACCTTAAATTCATCTATGTCCAGACCAGTAGACAATGGCAGGATTTTCAGAACTCGTGGATGTGCAACCCCAGTATTCCTACAAGACGCTGCAAGAGTATCATTGATTTCACCATCTGATTCACCACTGCTATCACTGCTCTTGTCATCATGATTACTTCTCTTCACAACTCCTTCCAGACGTGCTGCCTTCTTTGGGGAATCTTGTTGGGCTCTTGATTCCATTTCCCATTTGCCCTTTTCCCTTTCCCCTTCCTCTTATAATCTTTTTCAACAAATAAATACTGCTTGCCTCAATGGAGGGATCTCGAGCAGCATGGCCCAACCTTTGCATCAAGGTACAGAGACTGTGTATATATCCCCATTGGACAACTAACTTGACATCCCAAATGTCCAGACCCTGTTAACATGTATGGTTGAGCTAAGACCAGCGAGACAGAACAAACTGACCATTCCTGCAGCATCTGTACAACACATCCCCCATAATTCACCGCTGCGCAACTTCGCCATCATGTCAGTTCTGAATTCCTGCATCATTCCGGAGTGAAACCAAACAATTTTAGTTGGAGTTCTGGTTGCAGCTGACTGGAGGTACTTGGTCATTCTCTGTGTGTCTTGTCTTGAGTTACAGAATATCATGAACTTTGGGGGATGTATTCCTTGCGTAAGTGAAGGATACGGTTGATGTCGTGGAAGCTATTTGCTGAATGGAGCATCTCAACAACAGCAACCTGTATGTTCTGTCGGTCATTCAAAAGTTGGATCATGCAGGTGTTCTTGTCCCACATATTCAGGGATACCATGACGTCTTTCAGGATGTGTGCTGGTAGGGTTGCTGAAATGATATGAAATGGTACATGCGATGGAAGGAGCCAGTGAAGTCTTCCAAGCTGACTATACATATTTGGGGCGAAAGTCTTTCCCCATTGACTGATACAGTGCCCCTCGTTGACGGTGACATTAAACAGGTGCACCGTGAAGTCCCTCATTCTCCATAGATCATTGAAACACTGGTCACTGAGAATAATCTCGGGGCTCGCGATAATTACTTGATATCTACGGCTCTTGGTTCCTGCTCCATGCTCAGAATGATTGCAATAATAGTGAACAAGACTTAACATACCTTGAATCATGTCATCTGTTGCATTTGTGCCAGTTACATTGACTGCTGAGATACCTAGCTGCTGCAACTCCTTGATATTTTGGTCGCCAAGCCCATTGAGTGTGGTAATGAGGATTACAATCCCGTTATTATTGAACAGGAGGGGGATCCAGAACATTAGAGTTTTGCCCGTGCCTGTTGGAGCAATGGTAATGACATCTTTCCGATCTAATTGTGCATGTGCACATTGCAACTGGAACTTGCATGGCGCAATGTCAAAAGTAGCATTAACAGTATCTTCAATCAGTGAAGCATCTGGGATTGTATATTGTAGAGCAGATATTGATCGTGTAATAGATTGTCAAGATAGATTAAGATACCATATATAGGAGTGGCGGGGCGGTGTCCTGCATGATTTGGGAATCATGCATGGACATGACTACTAGGTATCCCCCTAAAAGACAAAGTCTGTTAGTCTTAGTCCTCAGACTAGTCAACCCATACCTTGGTATCAAACCTTGGTCCATAGTTTCAGTTTCCCTCAGCGATTCATGAATCCACCATGTT